>NW_026598941.1:0-19940 GCF_029784155.1 Uranotaenia lowii
TGTCATTTTTGTCATTTTTAGTCATTTTTGTCATTTTTGTCATTTTTGTCATTTTTGTCATTTTTGTCATTTTTGTCATTTTTGTCATTTTTGTCATTTTTGTCATTTTGTCATTTTTGTCATTTTTGTCATTTTTGTCATTTTTTGTCATTTTTGTCATTTTTGTCATTTTTGTCATTTTTGTCATTTTTGTCATTTTTGTCATTTTTGTCATTTTTGTCATTTTTTGTCATTTTTGTCATTTTTGTCATTTTTGTCATTTTTGTCATTTTTGTCATTTTTGTCATTTTTGTCATTTTTGTCATTTTTGTCATTTTTGTCATTTTTGTCATTTTTGTCATTTTTGTCATTTTTGTCATTTTTGTCATTTTTGTCATTTTTGTCATTTTTGTCATTTTTGTCATTTTTGTCATTTTTGTCATTTTTGTCATTTTTTGTCATTTTTGTCATTTTGTCATTTTTTGTCATTTTTGTCATTTTTGTCATTTTTGTCATTTTTGTCATTTTTGTCATTTTGTCTCATTTTGTCACTTTTTGTCATTTTTGTCATTTTTGTCATTTTTGTCATTTTTGTCATTTTTGTCATTTTTGTCATTTTTGGTCATTTTTGTCATTTTTGTCATTTTTGTCATTTTTGTCATTTTTGTCATTTTTGTCATTTTTGTCATTTTGTCATTTTTGTCATTTTTGTCATTTTTGTCATTTTTGTCATTTTTGTCATTTTTGTCATTTTTGTCATTTTTGTCATTTTTGTCATTTTTGTCATTTTTGTCATTTTTGTCATTTTTGTCATTTTTGTCATTTTTGTCATTTTTGTCATTTTTGTCATTTTTGTCATTTTTGTCATTTTTGTCATTTTTGTCATTTTTGTCATTTTTGTCATTTTTGTCATTTTTGTCATTTTTGTCATTTTTGTCATTTTTGTCATTTTTGTCATTTATTGTCATTTTTGTCATTTGTATTTTGTCATTTTTGTCATTTTTGTCATTTTTGTCTCATTTTTGTCATTTTTTGTCATTTTTGTCATTTTTGTCATTTTTGTCATTTTTGTCATTTTTGTCATTTTGTCATTTTGTCATTTTTGTCATTTTTGTCATTTTTGTCATTTTTGTCATTTTTGTCATTTTTGTCATTTTTGTCATTTTTGTTCATTATTTGTCATTTTTGTCATTTTTGTCATTTTTTGTCATTTTTGTCATTTTTGTCATTTTTGTCATTTTTGTCATTTTTGTCATTTTTGTCATTTTTGTCATTTTTGTCATTTTTGTCATTTTTGTAGTCATTTTTGTCATTTTTGTCATTTTGTCTTTGTCATTTTTGTCATTTTTGTCATTTTTGTCATTTTGTCATTTTTGTCATTTTTGTCATTTTTGTCATTTTTTGTCATTTTTGTCATTTTTGTCATTTTTGTCATTTTTGTCATTTTTGTCATTTTTGTCATTTTTGTCATTTTTGTCATTTTTGTCATTTTTGTCATTTTTGTCATTTTTGTCATTTTTTTTGTCATTTTTGTCATTTTTGTCATTTTTGTCATTTGTCATTTTTGTCATTTTTGTCATTTTTGTCATTTTTGTCATTTTTGTCATTTTTGTCATTTTTGTCATTTTTGTCATTTTTGTCATTTTTGTCATTTTTGTCATTTTTGTCATTTTTGTCATTTTTGTCATTTTTGTCATTTTTGTCATTTTTGTCATTTTTGTCATTTTTGTCATTTTTGTCATTTTTGTCATTTTTGTCATTTTTGTCATTTTTGTCATTTTTGTCATTTTTGTCATTTTTGTCATTTTTGTCATTTTTGTCATTTTTGTCATTTTTGTCTTTTGTTTGTCATTTTTGTCATTTTTGTCATTTTTGTCATTTTTGTCATTTTTGTCATTTTTGTCATTTTTGTCATTTTTGTCATTTTTGTCATTTTTGTCATTTTTGTCATTTTTGTCATTTTTGTCATTTTTGTCATTTTTGTCATTTTTGTCATTTTTGTCATTTTGTTCATTTTTGTCATTTTTGTCATTTTTGTCATTTTTGTCATTTTTGTCATTTTTGTCATTTTTGTCATTTTTGTCATTTTTGTCATTTTTGTCATTTTTGTCATTTTTTGTCATTTTGTAATTTTGTAATTTTGTCATTTTTGTCACTTTTTGTCATTTTTGTCATTTTTGTCATTTTTGTCATTTTTGTCATTTTTGTCATTTTTGTCATTTTTGTCATTTTGTCATTTTTGTCATTTTTGTCATTTTTGTCATTTTTGTCATT
Organism: Uranotaenia lowii; assembly: GCF_029784155.1. Classification (NCBI taxonomy): domain Eukaryota; kingdom Metazoa; phylum Arthropoda; class Insecta; order Diptera; family Culicidae; genus Uranotaenia; species Uranotaenia lowii. Next base: position 2,254 of record NW_026598941.1, read on the forward strand.
TTTGTCATTTTTGTCATTTTGTCATTTTTGTCATTTTTGTCATTTTTGTCATTTTTGTCATTTTTGTCATTTTTGTCATTTTTGTCATTTTTGTCATTTTTGTCATTTTTGTCATTTTTGTCATTTTTGTCATTTTTGTCATTTTTGTCATTTTTGTCATTTTTGTCATTTTTGTCATTTTTGTCATTTTTGTCATTTTTGTTGTCATTTTGTCATTTTGTCATTTTTGTCATTTGTCTTTTTGTCATTTTTGTCATTTTTGTCATTTTTGTCATTTTTGTCATTTTTGTCATTTTTGTCATTTTGTCATTTTTGTCATTTTGTAATTTTTGTAATTTTGTCATTTTTGTCATTTTTGTCATTTTTGTGTCATTTTTGTCATTTTGTCATTTTTGTCATTTTTGTCATTTTGTCATTTTTGTCATTTTTGTCATTTTTGTCATTTTTGTCATTTTGTCATTTTTGTCATTTTTGTCATTTTGTCATTTTTGTCATTTTTGTCATTTTTGTCATTTTTGTCATTTTTGTCATTTTTGTCATTTTTGTCATTTTTGTCATTTTTGTCATTTTTGTCATTTTTGTCATTTTTGTCATTTTTGTCATTTTTGTCATTTTTGTCATTTTTGTCATTTTTGTCATTTTTGTCATTTTTGTCATTTTTGTCATTTTTGTCATTTTGTCATTTGTCATTTTGTCATTTTTGTCATTTTTGTCATTTTTGTCATTTTTTGTCATTTTTGTCATTTTTGTCATTTTTGTCATTTTTGTCATTTTTGTCATTTTTGTCATTTTTGTCATTTTTGTCATTTTTGTCATTTTTGTCATTTTTTGTCATTTTTGTCATTTTTGTCATTTTTGTCATTTTTGTCATTTTTGTCATTTTTGTCATTTTTGTCATTTTTGTCATTTTTTGTGTCATTTTTGTCATTTTGTCATTTTTGTCATTTTTGTCATTTTTGTCATTTTTGTCATTTTTTGTCATTTTTGTCATTTTTGTCATTTTGTCATCTTTGTCATTTTTGTCATTTTTTGTCATTTTTGTCATTTTTGTCATTTTTGTCATTTTTGTCATTTTTGTCATTTTTGTCATTTTTGTCATTTTTGTCATTTTTGTCATTTTTGTCATTTTTGTCATTTTTGTCATTTTTGTCATTTTTGTCATTTTTGTCATTTTTGTCATTTTTGTCATTTTGTCATTTTGTCATTTTTGTCATTTTTGTCATTTTGTCATTTTTGTCATTCATTTTTGTCATTTTTGTCATTTTTGTCATTTTTGTCATTTTTGTCATTTTTTGTCATTTTTGTCATTTTTGTCATTTTTGTCATTTTGTCATTTTTGTCATTTTTGTATTTTTGTCATTTTTGTCATTTTGTCATTTTTGTCATTTTTGTCATTTTTGTCATTTTTGTCATTTTTGTCATTTTGTCATTTTTGTCATTTTTGTCATTTTTTGTCATTTTTGTCATTTTGTCATTTTGTCATTTTTGTCATGTTTGTCATTTTTGTCATTTTTGTCATTTTTGTCATTTTTGTCATTTTTGTCATTTTTGTCATTTTTGTCATTTTTGTCATTTTTGTCATTTTTGTCATTTTTGTCATTTTTGTCATTTTTGTCATTTTTGTCATTTTTTGTCATTTTGTCATTTTTGTCATTTTTTGTCATTTTTGTCATTTTTGTCATTTTTGTCATTTTTGTCATTTTTGTCATTTTTGTCATTTTTGTCATTTTTGTCATTTTTGTCATTTTTGTCATTTTTGTCATTTTTGTCATTTTTGTCATTTTTGTCATTTTGTCATTTTTGTCATTTTTGTCATTTTTGTCATTTTTGTCATTTTTGTCATTTTTGTCATTTTTGTCATTTTTGTCATTTTTGTCATTTTTGTCATTTTTGTCATTTTTGTCATTTTTGTCATTTTTGTCATTTTTGTCATTTTTGTCATTTTCTGTCATTTTTGTCATTTTTTGTCATTTTTGTCATTTTGTCATTTTTGTCATTTTTGTCATTTTTGTCATTTTTGTCATTTTTGTCATTTTTGTCATTTTGTCATTTTGTCATTTTTGTCATTTTTGTCATTATTGTCATTTTTGTCATTTTTGTCATTTTTGTCATTTTTGTCATTTTTGTCATTTTTGTCATTTTTGTCATTTTTGTCATTTTTGTCATTTTTTGTCATTTTTGTCATTTTTGTCATTTTTGTCATTTTTGTCATTTTTGCTCATTTTTGTCATTTTTGTCATTTTTGTCATTTTTGTCATTTTTGTCATTTTTGTCATTTTGTCATTTTTGTCATTTTTGTCATTTTTGTCATTTTTGTCATTTTTGTCATTTTTGTCATTTTTGTCATTTTTGTCATTTTTGTCATTTTTGTCATTTTTGTCATTTTTTGTCATTTTTGTCATTTTTGTCATTTTTGTCATTTTTGTCATTTGTCATTTTTGTCATTTTTGTCATTTTTGTCATTTTTGTCATTTTTGTCATTTTTGTCATTTTTGTCATTTTGGTTTTTTTGTCATTTTTGCCATTTTTGACAATTTTGGTTTCTTTGTCGATTTTTGTCATTTTTGTCATTTTTGTCATTTTTGTCATTTTTTGTCATTTTTGTCATTTTTGTCATTTTTGTCATTTTTGTCATTTTTGTCATTTTTGTCATTTTTGTCATTTTTGTCATTTTGTCATTTTTGTCATTTTTGTCATTTTTGTCATTTTTGTCATTTTTGTCATTTTTGTCATTTTTGTCATTTTTGTCATTTTTGTCATTTTTGTCATTTTTGTCATTTTTGTCATTTTTGTCATTTTTGTCATTTGTCATTTTGTCATTTTTGTCATTTTTTGTCATTTTTGTCATTTTTGGTTTTTTTTGTCATTTTTGTCATTTTTGACAATTTTGGATTTTATGTCATTATTGTCATTTTTCTTGTCATTTTTGTCATTTTTTCATTTTTGTAATTTTTGTAATTTTTGTAATTTTTGTAATTTTTGTAATTTTTGTAATTTTTGTAATTTTTGTAATTTTTGTAATTTTTGTAATTTTTGTAATTTTTTGTAATTTTTGTAATTTTTGTAATTTTTGTAATTTTTGTCATTTTTGTCATTTTGTCATTTTTGTCATTTTTGTCATTTTTGTTCATTTTTGTCATTTTTGTCATTTTTGTCATTTTTGTCATTTTTGTCATTTTGTCATTTTTGTCATTTTTCATTTTTGTCATTTTTTGTCATTTTTGTCATTTTTGTCATTTTTGTCATTTTTGTCATTTTTGTCATTTTTGTCATTTTTGTCATTTTTGTCATTTTTGTCATTTTTGTCATTTTTGTCATTTTTGTCATTTTTGTCATTTTTGTCATTTTTGTCATTTTTGTCATTTTGTCATTTTTGTCATTTTTGTCATTTTTGTCATTTTTGTCATTTTTGTCATTTTTGTCATTTTTGTCATTTTCTGTCATTTTTGTCATTTTTGTCATTTTTGTCATTTTTGTCATTTTTGTCATTTTTGTCATTTTTGTCATTTTTGTCATTTTTGTCATTTTTGTCATTTTTGTCATTTTGTCATTTTTGTCATTTTTGTCATTTTGTCATTTTTGTCATTTTTGTCATTTTTGTCATTTTTGTCATTTTTGTCATTTTTGTCATTTTTGTCATTTTTGTCATTTTTGTCATTTTTGTCATTTTTGTCATTTTTGTCATTTTTGTCATTTTTGTCATTATTGTCATTATTGTCATTTTTGTCATTTTTGTCATTTTTGTCATTTTTGTCATTTTTGTCATTTTTGTCATTTTTGTCATTTTTGTCATTTTTGTCATTTTTGTCATTTTGTCATTTTTGTCATTTTTGTCATTTTTGTCATTTTTGTCATTTTTGTCATTTTTGTCATTTTTGTCATTTTTGTCATTTTTGTCATTTTTGTCATTTTTGTCATTTTTGTCATTTTTGTCATTTTTGTCATTTTTGTCATTTTGTCATTTTTGTCATTTTTGTCATTTTTGTCATTTTTGTCATTTTTGTCATTTTTGTCATTTTTTGTCATTTTTGTCATTTTTGTCATTTTGTCATTTTTGTCATTTTTGTCATTTTTGTCATTTTTGTCATTTTTGTCATTTTTGTCATTTTGTCATTTTTGTCATTTTTGTCATTTTTGTCATTTTTGTCATTTTTGTCATTTTTGTCATTTTTGTCATTTTTGTCATTTTTGTCATTTTTGTCATTTTTGTCATTTTTGTCATTTTTGTCATTGTTTGTCATTTTTGTCATTTTTGTCATTTTTGTCATTTTTGTCATTTTTGTCATTTTTGTCATTTTTGTCATTTTTGTCATTTTTGTCATTTTTGTCAATTTTGGCATATTTGTCATTTTTTTTTTGTCATTTTTGTCATTTTTGTCACTTTTGTCATTTTTGTCATTTTTGTCATTTTTGACATTTTTGTCATTTTTGTCATTTTTGTCATTTTGTCATTTTTGTCATTTTTTGTCATTATTGTCATTTTTGTCATTTTTGTCATTTTTGTCATTTTTGTCATTTTTGTCATTTTTGTCATTTTTGTCATTTTTGTCATTTTGTCATTTTTGTCATTTTTGTCATTTTTGTCATTTTTGTCATTTTTGTCATTTTTGTCATTTTTGTCATTTTTGTCATTTTTGTCATTTTTGTCATTTTTGTCATTTTTTGTCATTTTTGTCATTTTTGTCATTTTTGTCATTTTTGTCATTTTTGTCATTTTTGTCATTTTTGTCATTTTTGTCATTTTTGTCATTTTTGTCATTTTTGTCATTTTTGTCATTTTTGTCATTTTTGTCATTTTTGTCATTTTTGTCATTTTTGTCATTTTTGTCATTTTTGTCATTTTTGTCATTTTTGTCATTTTTGTCATTTTTGTCATTTTTGTCATTTTTGTCATTTTTGTCATTTTTGTCATTTTTGTCATTTTTGTCATTTTTGTCATTTTTGTCATTTTTGTCATTTTTGTCATTTTTGTCATTTTTGTCATTTTTGTCATTTTTGTCATTTTTGTCATTTTTGTCATTTTTGTCATTTTTGTCATTTTTGTCATTTTTGTCATTTTTGTCATTTTTGTCATTTTTGTCATTTTTGTCATTTTTGTCATTTTTGTCATTTTTGTCATTTTTGTCATTTTTGTCATTTTTGTCATTTTTGTCATTTTTGTCATTTTTGTCATTTTTGTCATTTTTGTCATTTTTGTCATTTTTGTCATTTTTGTCATTTTTGTCATTTTTGTCATTTTTGTCATTTTTGTCATTTTTGTCATTTTTGTCATTTTTGTCATTTTTGTCATTTTTGTCATTTTTGTCAATTTTGGCATATTTGTCATTTTTTTTTGTCATTTTTGTCATTTTTGTCACTTTTGTCATTTTTGTCATTTTTGTCATTTTTGTCATTTTTGTCATTTTTGTCATTTTTGTCATTTTTTGTCATTTTTGTCATTTTTGTCATTTTTGTCATTTTTGTCATTTTTGTCATTTTTGTCATTTTTGTCATTTTTGTCATTTTTGTCATTTTTGTCATTTTTGTCATTTTTGTCATTTTTGTCATTTTTGTCATTTTTGTCATTTTTGTCATTTTTGTCATTTTTGTCATTTTTGTCATTTTTGTCATTTTTGTCATTTTTGTCATTTTTGTCATTTTTGTCATTTTTGTCATTTTTGTCATTTTTGTCATTTTTGTCATTTTTGTCATTTTTGTCATTTTTGTCATTTTTGTCATTTTTGTCATTTTTGTCATTTTTGTCATTTTTGTCATTTTTGTCATTTTTGTCATTTTTGTCATTTTTGTCATTTTTGTCATTTTTGTCATTTTTGTCATTTTTGTCATTTCTGTCATTTTTGTCATTTTTGTAATTTTTGTCATTTTTGTCATTTTTGTCATTTTTGTCATTTTTGTCATTTTTGTCATTTTTGTCATTTTTGTCATTTTTGTCATTTTTGTCATTTTTGTCATTTTTGTCATTTTTGTCATTTTTGTCATTTTTGTCATTTTTGTCATTTTTGTCATTTTTGTCATTTTTGTCATTTTTGTCATTTTTGTCATTTTTGTCATTTTTGTAATTTTTGTAATTTTTGTCATTTTTGTCACTTTTGTCATTTTTGTCATTTTTGTCATTTTTGTCATTTTTGTCATTTTTGTCATTTTTGTCATTTTTGTCATTTTTGTCATTTTTGTCATTTTTGTCATTTTTGTCATTTTTGTCATTTTTGTCATTTTTGTCATTTTTGTCATTTTTGTCATTTTTGTCATTTTTGTCATTTTTGACATTTTTGTCATTTTTGTCATTTTTGTCATTTTTGTCATTTTTGTCATTTTTGTCATTTTTGTCATTTTTGTCATTTTTGTCATTTTTGTCATTTTTGTCATTTTTGTTATTTTTGTCATTTTTGTCATTTTTGTCATTTTTGTCATTTTTGTCATTTTTGTCATTTTTGTCATTTTTGTCATTTTTGTCATTTTTGTCATTTTTGTCATTTTTGTCATTTTTGTCATTTTTGTCATTTTCGTCATTTTTGTCATTTTTGTCATTTTTGTCATTTTTGTCATTTTTGTAATTTTTGTAATTTTTGTCATTTTTGTCACTTTTGTCATTTTTGTCATTTTTGTCATTTTTGTCATTTTTGTCATTTTTGTCATTTTTGTCATTTTTGTCATTTTTGTCATTTTTGTCATTTTTGTCATTTTTGTCATTTTTGTCATTTTTGTCATTTTTGTCATTTTTGTCATTTTTGTCATTTTTGTCATTTTTGTCATTTTTGTCATTTTTGTCATTTTTGTCATTTTTGTCATTTTTGTCATTTTTGTCATTTTTGTCATTTTTGTCATTTTTGTCATTTTTGTCATTTTTGTCATTTTTGTCATTTTTGTCATTTTTGTCATTTTTGTCATTTTTGTCATTTTTGTCATTTTTGTCATTTTTGTCATTTTTGTCATTTTTGTCATTTCTGTCATTTTTGTCATTTTTGTAATTTTTGTCATTTTTGTCATTTTTGTCATTTTTGTCATTTTTGTCATTTTTGTCATTTTTGTCATTTTTGTCATTTTTGTCATTTTTGTCATTTTTGTCATTTTTGTCATTATTGTCATTTTTGTCATTTTTGTCATTTTTGTCATTTTTGTCATTTTTGTCATTTTTGTCATTTTTGTCATTTTTGTCATTTTTGTCATTTTTGTCATTTTTGTCATTTTTGTCATTTTTGTCATTTTTGTCATTTTTGTCATTTTTGTCATTTTTGTCATTTTTGTCATTTTTGTCATTTTTGTCATTTTTGTCATTTTTGTCATTTTTGTCATTTTTGTCATTTTTGTCATTTTTGTCATTTTTGTCATTTTTGTCATTTTTGTCATTTTTGTCATTTTTGTCATTTTTGTCATTTTTGTCATTTTTGTCATTTTTGTCATTTTTGTCATTTTTGTCATTTTTGTCATTTTTGTCATTTTTGTCATTTTTGTCATTTTTGTCATTTTTGTCATTTTTGTCATTTTTGTCATTTTTGTCATTTTTGTCATTTTTGGTTTTTTTGTCATTTTTGCCATTTTTGACAATTTTGGATTTTTTGTCATTTTTGTCATTTTTGTCATTTTTGTCATTTTTGTCATTTTTGTCATTTTTGTCATTTTTGTCATTTTTGTCATTTTTGTCATTTTTGTCATTTTTGTCATTTTTGTCATTTTTGTCATTTTTGTCATTTTTGTCATTTTTGTCATTTTTGTCATTTTTGTCATTTTTGTCATTTTTGTCATTTTTGTCATTTTTGTCATTTTTGTCATTTTTGTCATTTTTGTCATTTTTGTCATTTTTGTCATTTTTGTCATTTTTGTCATTTTTGTCATTTTTGTCATTTTTGTCATTTTTGTCATTTTTGGTTTTTTTGTCATTTTTGTCATTTTTGACAATTTTGGATTTTATGTCATTATTGTCATTTTTGTCATTTTTGTCATTTTTTCATTTTTGTAATTTTTGTAATTTTTGTAATTTTTGTAATTTTTGTAATTTTTGTAATTTTTGTAATTTTTGTAATTTTTGTAATTTTTGTAATTTTTTGTAATTTTTGTAATTTTTGTAATTTTTGTAATTTTTGTAATTTTTGTCATTTTTGTCATTTTTGTCATTTTTGTCATTTTTGTCATTTTTGTCATTTTTGTCATTTTTGTCATTTTTGTCATTTTTGTCATTTTTGTCATTTTTGTCATTTTTGTCATTTTTGTCATTTTTGTCATTTTTGTCATTTTTGTCATTTTTGTCATTTTTGTCATTTTTGTCATTTTTGTCATTTTTGTCATTTTTGTCATTTTTGTCATTTTTGTCATTTTTGTCATTTTTGTCATTTTTGTCATTTTTGTCATTTTTGTCATTTTTGTCATTTTTGTCATTTTTGTCATTTTTGTCATTTTTGTCATTTTTGTCATTTTTGTCATTTTTGTCATTTTTGTCATTTTTGTCATTTTTGTCATTTTTGTCATTTTTGTCATTTTTGTCATTTTTGTCATTTTTGTCATTTTTGTCATTTTTGTCATTTTTGTCATTTTTGTCATTTTTGTCATTTTTGTCATTTTTGTCATTTTTGTCATTTTTGTCATTTTGTCATTTTTGTCATTTTTGTCATTTTTGTCATTTTTGTCATTTTTGTCATTTTTGTCATTTTTGTCATTTTTGTCATTTTTGTCATTTTTGTCATTTTTGTCATTTTTGTCATTTTTGTCATTATTGTCATTATTGTCATTTTTGTCATTTTTGTCATTTTTGTCATTTTTGTCATTTTTGTCATTTTTGTCATTTTTGTCATTTTTGTCATTTTTGTCATTTTTGTCATTTTTGTCATTTTTGTCATTTTTGTCATTTTTGTCATTTTTGTCATTTTTGTCATTTTTGTCATTTTTGTCATTTTTGTCATTTTTGTCATTTTTGTCATTTTTGTCATTTTTGTCATTTTTGTCATTTTTGTCATTTTTGTCATTTTTGTCATTTTTGTCATTTTTGTCATTTTTGTCATTTTTGTCATTTTTGTCATTTTTGTCATTTTTGTCATTTTTGTCATTTTTGTCATTTTTGTCATTTTTGTCATTTTTGTCATTTTTGTCATTTTTGTCATTTTTGTCATTTTTGTCATTTTTGTCATTTTTGTCATTTTTGTCATTTTTGTCATTTTTGTCATTTTTGTCATTTTTGTCATTTTTGTCATTTTTGTCATTTTTGTCATTTTTGTCATTTTTGTCATTTTTGTCATTTTTGTCATTTTTGTCATTTTTGTCATTTTTGTCATTTTTGTCATTTTTGTCATTTTTGTCATTTTTGTCATTTTTGTCATTTTTGTCATTTTTGTCATTTTTGTCATTTTTGTCATTTTTGTCATTTTTGTCATTTTTGTCATTTTTGTCATTTTTGTCATTTTTGTCAATTTTGGCATATTTGTCATTTTTTTTTTTGTCATTTTTGTCATTTTTGTCACTTTTGTCATTTTTGTCATTTTTGTCATTTTTGTCATTTTTGTCATTTTTGTCATTTTTGTCATTTTTGTCATTTTTGTCATTTTTTGTCATTATTGTCATTTTTGTCATTTTTGTCATTTTTGTCATTTTTGTCATTTTTGTCATTTTTGTCATTTTTGTCATTTTTGTCATTTTTGTCATTTTTGTCATTTTTGTCATTTTTGTCATTTTTGTCATTTTTGTCATTTTTGTCATTTTTGTCATTTTTGTCATTGTTCAGTCCGACAAGCGGACTGAGAAATGAGAATAGACGCGAGAGTAACACACCGAGAGAGCGAAACGGTTGCTCTCGCTGAAAGCGTCGAGAATGTTCTACGCGATTCCATCTGGCGCAAGCACGTGGTTGTGTGCTTGCTCGTCAGCCTATTTAAGGGCGCATTCTTTATGCGCCTAGGAGTCAGTCTATATCAAACCGTCAGACCGTCGAGATGGGACGGAGAAAAAGTGTATATAAAAAGTGTATATAGTAGAATATAAGTAAATAGAGAAATATAAGAAAGTAAACCGATACAAGTGCTTCTTTCTTCTGGTGCTTCGCTCCGATGCCTTGCTCCCGGGTCCAGCTGCCACAATCGGCTCTTTTCAGAGCCCCCTATCCAGAAAGAGTTTTGGATCTCGGTCAACCAGGCGACCGAGATCCCCCCCGAGCCTTGGCCGCCAGGCAGCGTCAAGAGGACCTGCCTCCACTGATGGGACAACCATGCGTGGTTGTCTCTTTAGGTCCAATCCCACAAGGGGAGCGGACTATCAGTGGTAGTTTCCCAAGCGCTCACACCGACCCGGCCTTGGCCTCCAGGTACAGTCCGAGGACTTGCCTCCACTGGTGAGACAGCCACCAGGGGTTGTCTAGGAGAGGCTCACTCCCACTAGGGGAATGAGTCCCACCAGTGGTCGTTTTGCCAAGCGCCGGACTCACAGTCCACCAATGGCTTTTCATGGCCACAACATGAAATGGTCCTTCGAGCCGGATCTAGAAACCGGTACCTTCCGACGGAATACCTCCGTCAAGAGTGTGTGTGGAATGGATCGGGCAGCAAAGCAGGCGAGCGAAGCAGGAAGGAAGCAAGCATCGAAAGGACGACGAGACGAGCAAATCGAGATACAGAACGAGCTGGCACTACCAAAATTCCACACCGAGGTCGAGGTCTGGTCAGCGAGAAACCGACACAATCCAGAAGGAAGAAGATCCGGCCAGGAGTGATTTTCTTCGAGAGCATCACCAGCAACAGAGGAAACCTAAAAGGTGGTGCTTCCACGAAACCCGTTAGATTCCATATTCCTGCCTACAACAAATCACCACGTAACGGCACATTCCTAAGGACCGCCAAGTTCCAGAAAGGTCGACGACAACCACCAACCGGGACAACTTCTCACTTTCAGGTGGGGAGTATGTTCAGTCCGACAAGCGGACTGAGAAATGAGAATAGACGCGAGAGTAACACACCGAGAGAGCGAAACGGTTGCTCTCGCTGAAAGCGTCGAGAATGTTCTACGCGATTCCATCTGGCGCAAGCACGTGGTTGTGTGCTTGCTCGTCAGCCTATTTAAGGGCGCATTCTTTATGCGCCTAGGAGTCAGTCTATATCAAACCGTCAGACCGTCGAGATGGGACGGAGAAAAAGTGTATATAAAAAGTGTATATAGTAGAATATAAGTAAATAGAGAAATATAAGAAAGTAAACCGATACAAGTGCTTCTTTCTTCTGGTGCTTCGCTCCGATGCCTTGCTCCCGGGTCCAGCTGCCACAATCGGCTCTTTTCAGAGCCCCCTATCCAGAAAGAGTTTTGGATCTCGGTCAACCAGGCGACCGAGATCCCCCCCGAGCCTTGGCCGCCAGGCAGCGTCAAGAGGACCTGCCTCCACTGATGGGACAACCATGCGTGGTTGTCTCTTTAGGTCCAATCCCACAAGGGGAGCGGACTATCAGTGGTAGTTTCCCAAGCGCTCACACCGACCCGGCCTTGGCCTCCAGGTACAGTCCGAGGACTTGCCTCCACTGGTGAGACAGCCACCAGGGGTTGTCTAGGAGAGGCTCACTCCCACTAGGGGAATGAGTCCCACCAGTGGTCGTTTTGCCAAGCGCCGGACTCACAGTCCACCAATGGCTTTTCATGGCCACAACAGTCATTTTTGTCATTTTTGTCATTTTTGTCATTTTTGTCATTTTTGTCATTTTTGTCATTTTTGTCATTTTTGTCATTTTTGTCATTTTTGTCATTTTTGTCATTTTTGTCATTTTTGTCATTTTTGTCATTTTTGTCATTTTTGTCATTTTTGTCATTTTTGTCATTTTTGTCATTTTTGTCATTTTTGTCATTTTTGTCATTTTTGTCATTTTTGTCATTTTTGTCATTTTTGTCATTTTTGTCATTTTTGTCATTTTTGTCATTTTTGTCATTTTTGTCATTTTTGTCATTTTTGTCATTTTTGTCATTTTTGTCATTTTTGTCATTTTTGTCATTTTTGTCATTTTTGTCATTTTTGTCATTTTTGTCATTTTTGTCATTTTTGTCATTTTTGTCATTTTTGTCATTTTTGTCATTTTTGTCATTTTTGTCATTTTTGTCATTTTTGTCATTTTTGTCATTTTTGTCATTTTTGTCATTTTTGTCATTTTTGTCATTTTTGTCATTTTTGTCATTTTTGTCATTTTTGTCATTTTTGTCATTTTTGTCATTTTTGTCATTTTTGTCATTTTTGTCATTTTTGTCATTTTTGTCATTTTTGTCATTTTTGTCATTTTTGTCATTTTTGTCAATTTTGGCATATTTGTCATTTTTTTTTGTCATTTTTGTCATTTTTGTCACTTTTGTCATTTTTGTCATTTTTGTCATTTTTGTCATTTTTGTCATTTTTGTCATTTTTGTCATTTTTTGTCATTTTTGTCATTTTTGTCATTTTTGTCATTTTTGTCATTTTTGTCATTTTTGTCATTTTTGTCATTTTTGTCATTTTTGTCATTTTTGTCATTTTTGTCATTTTTGTCATTTTTGTCATTTTTGTCATTTTTGTCATTTTTGTCATTTTTGTCATTTTTGTCATTTTTGTCATTTTTGTCATTTTTGTCATTTTTGTCATTTTTGTCATTTTTGTCATTTTTGTCATTTTTGTCATTTTTGTCATTTTTGTCATTTTTGTCATTTATGTCATTTTTGTCATTTTTGTCATTTTTGTCATTTTTGTCATTTTTGTCATTTTTGTCATTTTTGTCATTTTTGTCATTTTTGTCATTTTTGTCATTTTTGTCATTTTTGTCATTTTTGTCATTTTTGTCATTTTTGTCATTTTTGTCATTTTTGTCATTTTTGTCATTTTTGTCATTTTTGTCATTTTTGTCATTTTTGTCATTTTTGTCATTTTTGTCATTTTTGTCATTTTTGTCATTTTTTGTCATTTTTGTCATTTTTGTCATTTTTGTCATTTTTGTCATTTTTGTCATTTTTGTCATTTTTGTCATTTTTGTCATTTTTGTCATTTTTGTCATTTTTGTCATTTTTGTCATTTTTGTCATTTTTTGTCATTTTTGTCATTTTTGTCATTTTTGTCATTTTTGTCATTTTTGTCATTTTTGTCATTTTTGTCATTTTTGTCATTTTTGTCATTTTTGTCATTTTTGTCATTTTTGTCATTTTTGTCATTTTTGTCATTTTTGTCATTTTTGTCATTTTTGTCATTTTTGTCATTTTTGTCATTTTTGTCATTTTTGTCATTTTTGTCATTTTTGTCATTTTTGTCATTTTTGTCATTTTTGTCATTTTTGTCATTTTTGTCATTTTTGTCATTTTTGTCATTTTTGTCATTTTTGTCATTTTTGTCATTTTTGTCATTTTTGTCATTTTTGTCATTTTTGTCATTTTTGTCATTTTTGTCATTTTTGTCATTTTTGTCATTTTTGTCATTTTTGTCATTTTTGTCATTTTTGTCATTTTTGTCATTTTTGTCATTTTTGTCATTTTTGTCATTTTTGTCATTTTTGTCATTTTTGTCATTTTTGTCATTTTTGTCATTTTTGTCGTTTTTGTCATTTTTGTCATTTTTGTCATTTTTGTCATTTTGTCATTTTTGTCATTTTGTCATTTTTGTCATTTTTGTCATTTTTGTCATTTTTGTCATTTTTGTCATTTTTGTCATTTTTGTCATTTTTGTCATTTTTGTCATTTTTGTCATTTTTGTCATTTTTGTCATTTTTGTCATTTTTGTCATTTTTGTCATTTTTGTCATTTTTGTCATTTTTGTCATTTTTGTCATTTTTGTCATTTTTGTCATTTTTGTCATTTTTGTCATTTTTGTCATTTTTGTCATTTTTGTCATTTTTGTCATTTTTGTCATTTTTGTCATTTTTGTCATTTTTGTCATTTTTGTCATTTTTGTCATTTTTGTCATTTTTGTCATTTTTGTCATTTTTGTCATTTTTGTCATTTTTGTCATTTTTGTCATTTTTGTCATTTTTGTCATTTTTGTCATTTTTGTCATTTTTGTCATTTTTGTCATTTTTGTCATTTTTGTCATTTTTGTCATTTTTGTCATTTTTGTCATTTTTGTCATTTTTGTCATTTTTGTCATTTTTGTCATTTTTGTCATTTTTGTCATTTTTGTCATTTTTGTCATTTTTGTCATTTTTGTCATTTTTGTCATTTTTGTCATTTTTGTCATTTTTGTCGTTTTTGTCATTTTTGTCATTTTTGTCATTTTTGTCATTTTTGTCATTTTTGTCATTTTTGTCATTTTTGTTATTTTTGTCATTTTTGTCATTTTTGTAATTTTTGTAATTTTTGTCATTTTTGTAATTTTTGTAATTTTTGTAATTTTTGTAATTTTTGTAATTTTTGTAATTTTTGTAATTTTTGTTATTTTTGTAATTTTTGTAATTTTTCTAATTTTTGTAATTTTTAATTTTTGTAATTTTTGTAATTTTTGTAATTTTTGTAATTTTTTGTCATTTTTGTAATTTTTGTAATTTTTGTAATTTTTGTTATTTTTGTTATTTTTTGTAATTTTTTTAATTTTTTTAATTTTTGTAATTTTTGTAATTTTTGTAATTTTTGTAATTTTTGTTATTTTTGTAATTTTTGTAATTTTTGTAATTTTTGTAATTTTTGTAATTTTTGTAATTTTTGTTATTTTTATAATTTTTGTCATTTTGTCATTTTTGTCATTTTTGTCATTTTTGTCATTTTTGTCATTTTTGTCATTTTTGTCATTTTTGTCATTTTTGTCATTTTTGTCATTTTTGTCATTTTTGTCATTTTTTGTCATTTTTGTCATTTTTGTCATTTTTGTAATTTTTGTCATTTTTTTGTCATTTTGTCATTTTTGTCATTTTTGTCATTTTTGTCATTTTTGTCATTTTTGTCATTTTTGTCATTTTTGTCATTTTTGTCATTTTTGTCATTTTTGTCATTTTTGTCATTTTTGTCATTTTTGTCATTTTTGTCATTTTGTCATTTTTGTCATTTTTTGTCATTTTGCATATTTGTCATTTTTTTTTGTCATTTTTGTCATTTTTGTCACTTTTGTCATTTTTGTCATTTTTGTCATTTTTGTCATTTTTGTCATTTTTGTCATTTTTGTCATTTTTTGTCATTTTTGTCATTTTTGTCATTTTGTCATTTTGTCATTTTTGTCATTTTTGTCATTTTTGTCATTTTTGTCATTTTTTGTCATTTTTGTCATTTTTGTCATTTTTGTCATTTTGTCATTTTTGTCATTTTGTCATTTTTGTCATTTTTGTCATTTTGTCATTTTTGTCATTTTTGTCATTTTTGTCATTTTTGTCATTTTTGTCATTTTTGTCATTTTTGTCATTTTGTCATTTTTGTCATTTTTGGTCATTTTTGTCATTTTTGTCATTTTTGTCATTTTTGTCATTTTGTCATTTTTGTCATTTTTGTCATTTTTGTCATTTTTGTCATTTTTGTCATTTTTGTCATTTTTGTCATTTTGTCATTTTTGTCATTTTTGTCATTTTTGTCATTTTTGTCATTTTTGTCATTTTTGTCATTTTTGTCATTTTTGTCATTTTTGTCATTTTTGTCATTTTTGTCATTTTTGTCATTTTTGTCATTTTTGTCATTTTTGTCATTTTTGTCATTTTTGTCATTTTGTCATTTTTGTCATTTTTGTCATTTTTGTCATTTTTGTCATTTTTGTCATTTTTGTCATTTTTGTCATTTTGTCATTTTTGTCATTTTTGTCATTTTTGTCATTTTGTCATTTTTTTTCATTTTTGTCATTTTTGTCATTTTTGTCATTTTTGTCATTTTTGTCATTTTTGTCATTTTTGTCATTTTGTCATTTTTGTCATTTTTGTCATTTTTGTCATTTTTGTCATTTTTGTCATTTTTGTCATTTTTGTCATTTTTGTCATTTTTGTCATTTTTGTCATTTTTGTCATTTTTGTCATTTTTGTCATTTTGTCATTTTTGTCATTTTTGTCATTTTTGTCATTTTTGTCATTTTTTGTCATTTTTGTCATTTTTGTCATTTTTGTCATTTTTGTCATTTTTGTCATTTTTGTCATTTTTGTCATTTTTGTCATTTTTGTCATTTTTGTCATTTTTGTCATTTTTGTCATTTTTGTCATTTTTGTCATTTTTGTCATTTTTGTCATTTTTGTCATTTTTGTCATTTTTGTCATTTTTGTCATTTTTGTCATTTTTGTCATTTTTGTCATTTTTGTCATTTTTGTCATTTTGTCATTTTGTCATTTTTGTCATTTTTGTCATTTTTGTCATTTTTGTCATTTTGTCATTTTTGTCATTTTTGTCATTTTGTCATTTTTGTCATTTTTGTCATTTTTGTCATTTTTGTCATTTTTGTCATTTTTGTCATTTTTGTCATTTTTGTCATTTTTGTCATTTTTGTCATTTTGTCATTTTTGTCATTTTTGTCATTTTTGTCATTTTTGTCATTTTTGTCATTTTTGTCATTTTTGTCATTTTTGTCATTTTTGTCATTTTTGTCATTTTGTCATTTTTGTCATTTTTGTCATTTTTGTCATTTTGTCATTTTTGTCATTTTTGTCATTTTTGTCATTTTTGTCATTTTTGTCATTTTTGTCATTTTTGTCATTTTTGTCATTTTTGTCATTTTGTCATTTTTGTCATTTTTGTCATTTTTGTCATTTTTGTCATTTTGTCATTTTTGTCATTTTTGTCATTTTTGTCATTTTTGTCATTTTTGTCATTTTTGTCATTTTTGTCATTTTTGTCATTTTTGTCATTTTGTCATTTTTGTCATTTTTGTCATTTTTGTCATTTTTGTCATTTTTTGTCATTTTTGTCATTTTTGTCATTTTGTCATTTTTTGTCATTTTTGCATTTTTGTCATTTTTGTCGTTTTTGTCATTTTTGTCATTTTTGTCATTTTTGTCATTTTTGTCATTTTTGTCATTTTTGTCATTTTTGTCATTTTTGTTATTTTTGTCATTTTTGTCATTTTTGTAATTTTTGTAATTTTTGTCATTTTTGTAATTTTTGTAATTTTTGTAATTTTTGTAATTTTTGTAATTTTTGTAATTTTTGTAAATTTTGTAATTTTTGTAATTTTTGTTATTTTTGTAATTTTTGTAATTTTTCTAATTTTTGTAATTTTTAATTTTTGTAATTTTTGTAATTTTTGTAATTTTTGTAATTTTTGTCATTTTTGTAATTTTTGTAATTTTTGTAATTTTTGTTATTTTTGTTATTTTTTGTAATTTTTTTAATTTTTTTAATTTTTGTAATTTTTGTAATTTTTGTAATTTTTGTAATTTTTGTTATTTTTGTAATTTTTGTAATTTTTGTAATTTTTGTAATTTTTGTAATTTTTGTAATTTTTGTTATTTTTATAATTTTTGTCATTTTTGTCATTTTTGTCATTTTTGTCATTTTTGTCATTTTTGTCATTTTTGTCATTTTTGTCATTTTTGTCATTTTTGTCATTTTTGTCATTTTTGTCATTTTTGTCATTTTTGTCATTTTTGTCATTTTTGTCATTTTTGTCATTTTTGTAATTTTTGTCATTTTTGTCATTTTTGTCATTTTTGTCATTTTTGTCATTTTTGTCATTTTTGTCATTTTTGTCATTTTTGTCATTTTTGTCATTTTTGTCATTTTTGTCATTTTTGTCATTTTTGTCATTTTTGTCATTTTTGTCATTTTTGTCATTTTTGTCATTTTTGTCATTTTTGTCATTTTTGTCATTTTTGTCATTTTTG
>NW_026598942.1:0-19926 GCF_029784155.1 Uranotaenia lowii
ACCTTGCATTTATAAAAAATTGTTTAAAAAAGGTGGCAGATAAAAAGCTAAATTTGAACCGGCTGTTTGTTTATATACTACTTTTTCAAAAGGACGGTTCAGTTCGGTGCCTTTTTCCATACACGCTCGAATATGTTAAACCATTAATGCCTGAAAAATAACCAGAATCGAAGTTTTCCTGGGTTAACTCGTTTTATGAGTTTTCAGTGAAAACTCATAAAATGCGATTTCAAGAAGAACTTGCATTATGGTTATTTTTCAACCGTTTACCAAATCTAGAAAACGGTTGAAAAATAACCGTTTTTTAAGGAAAAATCAAAAAGAGGCATTTCTTAAGGAATAAAAAGTACTTTTTCTAATAATTTCATTTTTATTGCGTAAAATTAGAAAACTTCATTTATTTGATCATCAATAAGGGTCAGTTTACTTAAGTTGTTTTGAGGCGAAGGCAAAATTCGTAATTTTGTTAATAAATCCAATGTATGCTTTATTACAAAATTCCTACAAATATGCAGAGACAATTAATTTAAGGAAATATCAAGAGAATGTTGCGCTTACGTTTAGTGAATTCGTGCCTCGCAAGGCCTCGCAACGATTTTGATACTCTGGCTAGAGCTGATGATTTACTTGGGACCTGTGGCGTTAATGATATAATTTGAGGTTAGCTTTAGGATGAAGTGTTGTTTCCTGATCACCTTACCGTAATATGAACTAACAATCAGAGTTCTGATAATAATAAATCCTTCGATTGTGCATAAATGCGACTTGTGTCGTGTAGCTATTAAATAGTAACTAATTAGATATGATATGACAATTGAATTCACGTATTCATAACCTACTCAGTGATACGCGGGAATGAGTTTAGCGAGGAGTTGTTTAGCTGAACTAGTACACAGCTCTTTTTGCCACCTAGACTTAAATTAATCAAATTAGCATTTGGACAGATGGATAAATTTACGTTAAGCTACCTCTGATCACTGATAACAACGTTAAATCTATATATATAAAATAATATTATAAAGAACACTTTATCTGAGCACACGCGCTTCGACTTTCGGCCAATCAGATCTTCCTTCTTTCCTTCTAGCTCCGTCACTCCTCCAAACGCCCTGTCGTCTTGTCGGGCTTGACAGAAGCGAGTGACGAGCTCCCGGACTTGGCTTTGACGTTTCGGGAACTAAGGGCAAGGGGCTCGTTGATTTGGTTGGCGTTATCAACAGTCCCCCCCGTAGTGTACGGGAGACGTAGATTCTCGCGTACTCTATCCGTGTCGCCAACATCTAAAACAGCGAGCTTTGCTACCGGGCGTTCGTAAATTCCGCTTATAGTCTGCACCACTGCTTTCCGAGTTCTTCCATCCGGTGACGCTATCGTCCTTATAACTCGGCCCTTCGGCCAACAGTTTCTGGGAAGATTAGGATCTACGATGACAGTTATGTCCCCCACTTCAATCGGTTTGACTTCAGAGAACCATTTTGAACGGCGAGTGAGTGTAGGTAGGTAGTCATGTACCCACATTTTCCAGAACACGTTAGCCATGAGCTGTGATAGCTGCCATCCTTTCTTCAACGCCAGGGCGCTGTCGTCAAAGGGAACAAATGGTTTCAATCCATTTGAGGATCCTAAAATAAAGTGGTTAGGAGTAAGCACCGGTGAGCTATCATCATCAGTCGGCACGTAAGTAAGAGGCCTTGAATTTATCACGTTTTCGATCTCGATGAGCATATTTTCGAGGATCTCTTCGGTCGGGGCGTGATTTGGTTTGAGCTTGGCTAAGTTCGTTTTCACGCTTCTAACGAGCCTTTCCCAGGCTCCCCCCATGTGGGGAGAGGCTGGTGGATTGAAGGACCACTGCGTCTCCGATGTTACAAATTCTTCCATAAGTCTGTCTTGGTTAACATTTTCTAGAGTGCGTTTTAACTCCTTATCGGCTCCGATGAAATTTGTCCCTCTATCGCTGTAAATGGTTATAGGGACGCCACGCCTGCACATGATGTTGCGTATGGCTAAGATACAAGAATCAGTCGTCAATGAGCGTACTAGTTGAAGATGAACTGCTCGAATTGTCAGACAGGTAGCCAGAACGCCCCAGCGCTTCTCCTGTTTTCGACCGTTTTTAATAATCATTGGTCCGAAATAATCAATTCCTATATAAGAGAACGGTCGATTGAACGCTGCAAGACGACATAGTGGTAGGTCGCTCATCAACGGTGGCTGTGGAGTAGCACTATCGTTTTTGCACATCTGACAATTTTTACGTACTGTTTTATAAAGCGCTTTCAAGCCTCCAATGTGATAGCGTTGGCGAAGCTCATTTACAACGGTTTGATGGTTTTGGTGATGGTAGCGTACATGAAAGTAGCGAACGATGAGGGTAGTGATATGATCACTTCTCGGAAGAATTATTGGATTGCTAACATCAAAGGATGCAAACTCGCAAGCTAAGGTTCGTCCACTTACTCGAAGTAACAAATTATCGTCCAGAAACGGGTTTAGTTTATGAAGCGGGCTATTTTTAGGAATATTACGTTCTAGGATACCAACCTTATGGTTGGATAGAATTTCGATCTCATGTTTATAGACTTCTTGAGCGTAACGGAATAAGTAGATTTCGGACCTTTGAAGCTCAGCTTTGGTAAGCGGCCCGGTGGTGCACGATGCACGAAGCTCCGCGTCGGTCAGGTGTCCGGTAGAGCTCTTCCTGTTCAGTCGACAGCTATTTAGATTTGAAATATATCTGAATATGAAGGAGGTGCAACGGAGAAGTTTATTCCACGATGAGAATTTTTGTGTAGGAATAACACTCTTGTCCGGGGACGCTGCATGGCACAGTAAATGCGCACGTAGCTCGATCTCTGTTTGCTCGATAGGTTCTTCAGGCAGCGGCCATTGGCTTGACGGAAGCCGAAGAAAGGGTGGTCCTTGGAACCATCTACATGTACTACTTAGGTCAGGATTTTTCTTCCATTTTGTTCCTTCATCTGCGACATTCAGTTTTGATGGTATCCAGTGCCATTCGGAGAGTTCAGATAATTCTAATATTTCGCTCACACGATGAGAAACGAATTGACTGTATCGTCTATGATCGGCTGACATCCAGCTAAGTACGTTTCTCGAGTCGGTCCAGAAGAAACGTTGATCTACTTTAAACGAAATATTTTCGCAAACGGTTTTGGCTAGTCTGGCTCCTATTAAGCTGGACTGTAGCTCAGATCTTGGAATGGATAGAAACTTGAGCGGGGATACTCTAGTCTTCGAGCAAGTAATCGTGCAGTCAATATTTCCATTCTTTTCGAATCTCAGATAGACAACGGCTGCCATACCGTTTTCACTGGCATCGACTAGAGTGTGCAGCTGAACGTTTGTGTCAGGGCTTAGCGATACTACAGCGCGATAGCATCTAGGAATTTTAAGTGTAGTTATTTGTGGAAGAACATTTAGCCATCGAGTCCATTTCTGAAACTGTTCGTCCCCGATGGGATCGTCCCATCCGATAGATGTTCTCCAAATCTCTTGTAGAAGGCACTTTAAAAACATCAGAAAGTGTCCGACCAGTCCTAATGGGTCGAAAATTAACATCAGCGTTCGTAGCACTTCACGTTTGGTTGGCTTTCGTCGTCCTTCGAGTAGGTCTTCGTCGAAACGGGGCGATATCTTGAACATGAAGGAGTCGTTTGCGGTATTCCACCACATTCCAAGCACTTTTTCTGTTGTAGCTGCTATTCCGATGTTCATGTTTTTCTCGTCGCAAGTTTCTGGTGGGTTGAGTTGCTCTAGTGTTGTAACCACCTTGCGAGAGTTGGAGACAAAATTCCGCAATTCAAACCCAGCGGAGGCGTGAATAGATTTCACTTCACTTGCCAGGGATATGCCTTCTTCTACAGTTTCGGTACTAATTAGCATATCATCGACGTAGTGTTTCTCGATAATAGCGGACACGGCTGCCGGATGTGTCTGCTTAAACTGCTGAGCGTGAGTGTTTTTTACGTACTGCGCCGTACTAGGAGATGACCGAGCGCCGAACGTCATAACTTGCATAACATAGGTGCGTGGAGGGACACCTAGTTCATCACTCCAAAAGAAGCGCTGACAATGTTGGTCAGATTCGCGAATGAGTATCTGATGATACATTTCGCGAATGTCCCCGGATATTCCTACTTTAAATTCCCGAAATTTCAGGAGAACTGAGATAAGAGATGCGAGTTGATCCGGTCCTTTCAGTAGCATGGAGTTAAGCGAGATCCCATGCGAGGTGGCCGCGGCATCCCATACCAGCCTTGTTTTGTTCGGCTTGTTGGGATTGGTGACGGGGAAGATTGGAAGGTACCATGTTCTGTCGCGTTTAACATTGAGTTCTTCCTGGGTAAGTTCTCGTGCATATCCTTTTTGAATATAATCATTCATAGTACGCTGCATAGTGCCATACAGTGCTGGATCTTTAAGGAGTCTTTTTTCCAGGCAGTTCCATCGGTTCATCGCCATTTTTTTGCTGTCTGGAACACGAATTTCGCTGTATTTCCATAACAAACTTGCTTCGTAACGTCCATTTTTGCGTTGAGTAGTATTGGAGAGTAACGTTAAGGCTTGTTGATCTTCCTGGGAACTGAATGGTTTATCCGGTTTGCAAATACCCATGCTTTCGATCGCAAAAAAATCCTTCATAGCGATGTGAAGGTTGCTGTCAGAAGAGGCGTTGCATGAGCATGCATGACAGGTGTGGTGATACATGTGGTGCGTTGGAGACGTTTCATCAGTGCAGTTACCGTAAACTGTCCATCCTAGCCGCGTTTTTGATGCTATCGGATCTTGCAATTTTCCCTCGCGACTTTTCAGAGGGTTTCCGAGATGTGCATGTTCCAAACCGATGATCAATCTTGGACTAACGTTTTCGTACGAGTGCACTGGAACATTCCGAAGATGCTTGAAGCTTTTCCGCATTTGCTGCATGTTCAAGGTTTGTGGGCGGACTTGTAAGGATTTCACCGTTCGAATATTTCCAATACGATATCTTTTCGCTGCGTCGTATTTTCCCGAAATTTCTAGATTAATTTTTCGAGACCTGTTCTCCATTCTCTGAGTGCCACTTGTCCATTTAAGGCACAACGGTTGCCGAGGGCCATCTAGTTCGAGCTCGTCTACCAGATTGTCTTCCAGGAGTGTTAGCTCCGAACCATCATCGATGAACGCGTAAGTGCTGACGGTTTTAGTTGGACCGTAGAGCATTATTGGAAGGATTCTGAATAGCACTTCATTACCTGGGCTCTGATTTATGTTGCAACTTCCTTCTACCACATTTGAGTCGTTTGTACTATGCGGCGGTCGTTTGGCTTTGTTGTTATGCAGAAGAGGATGGTGTAGATAGTTACATCCATTGACACCACACTGTTTCTGCTGCCGGCATGATCCATTATGTCGGTTAAGGCATTTACGACATAAGTTTTTCTGTTTGATGGCATCCCATCTTTGATTTAATCGAAGAGCTTTGAATTTCTGACAATTTTCCAGTGCTGAGCAATTTCCAGCGCATATCGTGCATCCATGACTCTCTACACTATCCTGATGGTAAAGCACTGTCGCTACGGGTAGATCTTCTTCGGGATCTTCTTCCATTTCATGGAAGTTAACGTATCCTGCATTTTTCCGCGATTTCATGTTGGCAGGGTTGGCAAATATAACTGTGCTTGCGTCTTCAGCTAGAGAGTAGAGCCAGGTACTGTATTCCACTAAACTAGGGTTAGAATGAGCCCTGGCGTGTTGAGCCCATGCCAGTTGGAGTATAGAAGGCAGTTTATTTACGAGCTCGTAACGTAGCGATGCATCGAATGCGAAATCCGGAATTTCGCAAGCCTGTATTGTTGCGCATAAATTTTCTACGGTTATTGCAAATGTTACTAACGTATCCAGCTTTTCGATGGTCGGTGACGGAAGGGAGCGGACTTTCATAATAATGGAGTGTATTATGGATTCGGGCTTCCCGAATAGCATCTTTAGTGTAGAAATCACACCAGAGACGTTGGTCGGATGAAGTAATCGGCTTCTCACTGCATCTAAGGCTTTTCCTGTCAGGCTTTTACGGAGTCGCAGCATATTTTCCTCATTGGAAAATCCACACATGTGAGTAGAAGAGTTAAATGTTGCCAGAAATAACGGCCAGTCCTCGGGATTACCACTGAATTCTGGGAGCTCCTTCGATACAGCTTGACGTGCACGGATTTGGCTCCTATTGAGAATACAAATGTCCTCGACCTCGTTTTCCGTTTGTTGGTGGTTGGAGCGACTAGCACCTGCCAATGGCGTAGAACGTTGACCGGGTGCAAATTCCTTCGGTCTAGGCAGTACTTCGCGTCGTTCCCTTCGCAGTTGATTCGGCAAAACCAGTCCTTGTTCCATCGCTTTGCCTTTAGGTGCTACGTTTGATCTGAGATGCCTGAATGGTTGTGAGAGTTTTTCGTGGTGATGCGGCATGTTCTCCACTAGCTCTTCTGCTAAAGCGTTGTTGGATCCTAGAAGATCTGCTTTTTCCAACCACTTTTGAATATCGGATTCCCTATCTATTTCGCTGGTATCTATTTCGCTAGCCACGCTAGCAGCTTCACTTTCCAAATCTTCTAGGATAGCATATTTTTGCTCTAAATACTGCTCTTTTAGACGAGTCATTTCTTTCAATTTTTGTAGTCGAAGTTCCGTAACACGTCTGGATCCGCTAAGGCCACTTCCTCGACTTGTCTCCGACCGAGCGCTTTTAGGCTTCTCCTTTTTTTCGGATGCATTTCCAAATTCCTTGGCTGTGGTCTTTTGTTGAGCGGTAGAACCTTTATCACACCTTTCTGCATTCTGTGGATTCTTTTTGGCGATACATGCAGCACACGACCATGAAGGTTCATCCGCGACGTTAGAAGAGACCTCTGCGCACGTGAAGTGATACCAGGCTGAGCAGGAATCGCACATGACCATCCTGCTAGTGTCTCGCTCGTCACATGCCTTGCAGTGATGGTCGTTTCGTTTGCGAACGCGACGGACAGGATTCCTTTTTTGTTTGTGAACTGCCTTTTCCAAAATCTTCACGGATTTGTTCACTTTCTTAGGCTTCGGAACGGCGCCTGTTTGTTGTTTCGAACCTGAACTACCCGTTGGTGAAATAATTTTCTCCTCGACGATGTTGTTTTCTTCGGCCTTTTGTATGCTGTCCATGATTGTTAGGTCCGATCCGTTTGAGTCCACGCTAGCCATAAACGAATTTTGTAATGTTTTGAGGCGAAGGCAAAATTCGTAATTTTGTTAATAAATCCAATGTATGCTTTATTACAAAATTCCTACAAATATGCAGAGACAATTAATTTAAGGAAATATCAAGAGAATGTTGCGCTTACGTTTAGTGAATTCGTGCCTCGCAAGGCCTCGCAACGATTTTGATACTCTGGCTAGAGCTGATGATTTACTTGGGACCTGTGGCGTTAATGATATAATTTGAGGTTAGCTTTAGGATGAAGTGTTGTTTCCTGATCACCTTACCGTAATATGAACTAACAATCAGAGTTCTGATAATAATAAATCCTTCGATTGTGCATAAATGCGACTTGTGTCGTGTAGCTATTAAATAGTAACTAATTAGATATGATATGACAATTGAATTCACGTATTCATAACCTACTCAGTGATACGCGGGAATGAGTTTAGCGAGGAGTTGTTTAGCTGAACTAGTACACAGCTCTTTTTGCCACCTAGACTTAAATTAATCAAATTAGCATTTGGACAGATGGATAAATTTACGTTAAGCTACCTCTGATCACTGATAACAACGTTAAATCTATATATATAAAATAATATTATAAAGAACACTTTATCTGAGCACACGCGCTTCGACTTTCGGCCAATCAGATCTTCCTTCTTTCCTTCTAGCTCCGTCACTCCTCCAAACGCCCTGTCGTCTTGTCGGGCTTGACAGAAGCGAGTGACGAGCTCCCGGACTTGGCTTTGACGTTTCGGGAACTAAGGGCAAGGGGCTCGTTGATTTGGTTGGCGTTATCAACATAAGTATTTTACTTATTATAATTATTATTTGTTCAAAAATAATTGAAATAAAATTATAGGGGTTCTAATTTTTTGACATTTTTAATATAATTCTTTTTTCAAACTAAAAACTTAAAATATTTTGTTTAAATATGTGTACAAACAAAGTATGCATTGGTATTACCAGTATAAAACTCTGATCCGGTTCAAAAACAATTAAGATTATTTTATTATCATTTTCAGCTGATAACCTAATGTAAAGCGCAGGTTGAAATCAGTTATTGTATCTTTCTTTCTATATATTGTTCAACGAAATTTGACTGATGTTTTGAATTTATTAAGCACTGAAAACACAATTATTAATGGATGTGCCTATATACGCTTTCGATTTCGAATAATCAAGTTAAGATTTGGGTTTCAGTTTAAAATTTTATTTTTACAATTTTGACGATTTTACGGATTTTACAGATTTTTCGTTGAAGTATGTTTTAGATTTTTACAGCTACGCCCTTTTGAAATATATAAAAAACACTGAGAAATCAATAACAAATTTTTTAGATTTTTTAACCTTTGTTGCGTGGGATTATAGCCCACAGATTGGGTTTCCAGTTTGAGCGTGTAGGAAAAAAGCGGTAAACGTCAGACGAAAAATAACGTATTTTTATTGGATTTCTGGATCTCGTCACAACGTGTTTTGCAAACGTTTACTAAGTTCCAAGTGCTTTAGCTTTTCGCGAATTTGTAGTGGATAATATTAGGTTTCTGATATCTCCAAGTAAGTTTAAGCTTTTTATATAATCGCCTTCAGTACTAATCGAAAGGTTTTCCTAAATCTAGCGATTTGTCGCTCGAAGTTGACGAAAAGCGTTCTCGTTGAACATTCCGGTTTCTAGGGCCAATTACACTGTGATTCAGCTCAAGTTGCCCCGTTTCCATGTAAGTTTTTTTTATATAGAATTGGAATATTTGTTAATCTAAACATCTTATCAGACGCTAGGCAATCTGTATCCGGAACGCCGGAACGTAGCACTCGAGTACAGACGAGTTAAGAAAGGGAACTATTTGTAAGTAACCGAATTTGTTTTTGTTGTACCTCAATTTTAAATAAAAATGCCTTTGCAGTTGAGTCCTGTCGAGGACAGACTACAGAAAAACCCAAACAAGCTCAAAAATAGCCTGCGGAATGAGTGCTACGGATTCCAATCAACATAACCTGCAAATTTCATCCCAGCATAATTGCATAGGATGCACGCAGCCGGATGAAATCCAGGATATGGTGGCATGTGACGAGTGCTCCCAGTGGTGGCATTATAATTGCGCCGGAGTAAATGCCTCTATTGCCGACAAATCGTTCCGTTGTGCCCAATGTACCGGAAAATCCAGGAAAACGAATACTTCTTCGTTCCATACAATGCGATCCACTTCCTCAAAACATTCAACATCTTCGCTGGCCCGGCTCCGGTTGCAACAGCTGGAGGAGCAAAAACAGTTGGAAGATAGATTGAGGAAAGAAAAGGCAGAGCAAGCAGAGAAGGATCGATTACTCCTAGCAGAACAAGCCGAAAAAGATCGCTTCTATCTGGCGGAAAAGCACCAACTACAGTTGGAATTGCTGGGCGAAGAATCTCAAGCAGGAAGCGAACGTAGTTTCGAGTCACGGGAGCAGCTGACCGAAAAGTGGATCCAAAGTCAGGACATCCCCCCCGGTATATACTGGTGTGGTGCCGAAAATCTTACAGCTGCCAGCGATAGAGGAGGAATATTGTAGACCGGAAGATTCACGAATAGTCCAAGGAAGGCGACCAGAGGCAGCAACTAACAAGAAAGGCAGCATAGGTTACGCTAAACTTCCCCCAGCAGTACTGGGCACAAGGGAGTCTAGTTTTTCCCTGAATTGTTGGCCAAATTCTGATGTTCAGCGTCGATCGTCGCATCCATTCAGTATGACAGTGGATCAAAATCCCCAGCCGAGATTTTCTTATGCAGAACTATCAGAGCCGGTAGATGTTTCCG
The DNA here is from genome assembly GCF_029784155.1 of Uranotaenia lowii. Lineage (NCBI taxonomy): Eukaryota > Metazoa > Arthropoda > Insecta > Diptera > Culicidae > Uranotaenia > Uranotaenia lowii. The sequence continues at coordinate 10,024 of NW_026598942.1, forward strand.
GAGGTTCGAGGTGTCGAGAAAATAATCCCCCTCCAAATTCTCCACCTCTGCTCAACAATCAACTCGTTCAGCAGCAGCCTGTACTGCTCAATGCCCAGCAACTCGCAGCAAGGCACGTAGTATCCCGGGATTTACCCAGATTTTCGGGTGATCCATTAGAATGGCCGGTGTTCCTTAGCACTTTCGAATCGACCACGGCCATGTGCGGAATTCAACCAGACGAGAACCTGGTTCGCCTTCAAAAGTGCCTGGTAGGAAGTGCGAGAGAAAAAGTTCTGAACCTGCTCACAATTCCATCAGCGGTTCCAGAAATTATTGCTACCCTCAGGGAAGAGTGTGGCCGACCCGATCAATTGATACATTGTATGCTGTCTAAAATTCGCCGTGGCAGTCTGCCAAATGCAAACAAATTGGAAACTCTCGTTAGTTTCGGACGTGAAGTGAGGAATTTGGTGACGTACATTGAAGCCGCTCGTTTACAGTCCCACCTGACTAATCCGGAGCTCCTTTCCGAACTGGTGTTTAAATTGCCTCCAAGTTTACGCCTTGAGTGGGGAAAACTCCTAGAAAACGTTCCGGAGCCGTCGCTAAGGGATTTCTGCAATTATGTGTCATCGCTCAGAACCGCTGCATGCAAAGTCACTCCACCAGCTGACCTCGCAATGGATGGTCAAATTCGAAGAGGAACCCGCAAAGAAAAAGAAACAGGCTTTCTCAATACTCATCAGGAGGTTTTCTCGAAAACGGAGAACACTTTGCCGAAGCAGAAAGGAGATCCCAGACCCTGTTTAGCGTGCGATAGGAAGGGCCACAGGGTCCGCGACTGCGAGAGATTCAAGAAATCTTCGTTGGACGATCGTCTGAAAGTAGTGCAGGAGAAACAACTGTGTCGACGATGCTTGGCACCACACGGCAAGTGGCCGTGTCGAACGAGACAACCCTGCGGTGTGGACGGTTGTCAGGAAATGCACCATATGTTGCTCCATTGTAAGCCATCGCCACCCACCTCGTATGGTGCATCCGGAATTGTAACAACACATCGACACAAACAAAATTCCACGCTTTTCAAAATCATACCGGTTATGCTACATGGGAACGGCAAGTCTTTATTGGTCCACGCATTTCTCGATGATGGGTCCGACTTGACTCTCATCGAAAGCAAAGTCGCCGATGAACTGGGCCTAGACGGAGTAGAAAGACCTCTATGCATAGAGTGGACAGGTAGCGTATCACGGAATGAAGATTCTTCTCGTGTCGTGCAGCTGACGATATCCAAGCCGAAAAGTGAAGAAAGACATGCCCTGACGAATGTGCGCACCGTTCCAGATTTGGGATTACCGAAGCAGTCGTTGAACTACGACCAATTGGCAAAAGATTTCCCCCATCTTCGTGGTTTACCGATTTGCAGCTATACCGATGTTACTCCCAAAATATTGATTGGAGTCGACCATGCAAGACTGAAGTTAACGCTGAAAAGAAGAGAGAGAAGTGCTGATGAACCCGTGGCAACCAAGACGAGATTAGGCTGGGTTATTTTCGGTGGACAGAGTGCTACGAATAATCTCGCCCGAACCATGGTCCACACCTGCAAGTGCAGCAAAGACGACGAATTACACGATCTTGTCAGAGAGTATCTAGCAGCCGAAAGTATGGGCATTGCCGAACATGCTCCGCCAGAAACCAGCGAAGATCAACGTGCCCGAAGAGTCTTGCAAGAAACTACAAAGCGCACTCCGTCCGGGAAATACGAAACTGGTCTCCTCTGGAAATTCGACGATGTGAGTTTCCCACTCAGTTACTCGATGGCCGAACGTCGCTTACAATGCCTGGAGAGACGTCTTTCAAGAGATCCAGCATTGAAGGAAAACGTGAATCAACAGATCGAAGAATACCAGAAACTTGGCTACGCACATAAGGCAACCGAAAATGAACTCCGAGAACGGGATCCGAACAAGGTGTGGTATTTGCCCATTGGTGTCGTCCAGAACCCCAGAAAGCCTGGCAAAGTCAGGGTCGTCTGGGACGCCGCTGCGTCAGTGAATGGAACATCACTCAATTCAATGCTCCTCAAGGGGCCTGACCTCCTGACGCCCTTGCTGAATGTTCTTTGCCGATTTCGTGAGAGGCAGTACGCAATTGCAGGTGACATCCGCCAGATGTTTCACCAGATTTTGATTCGTGGTGAAGACAAGCAATTCCAGCGTTTTTTGTGGCGTACCGATCCGAAAGCACCTCCTGATGTCTACATTATGGATGTGGCCACGTTTGGAGCGACGTGTTCTCCCTGTTCCGCTCAATATGCGAAGAATCTGAACGCCTCCGAACATCGTGACCGTTATCCAGAAGCAGCAGCCGCCATCGTAGAAGGCACGTATGTCGACGACTTTCTCGATAGCAGAGATTCAGCGAGAGAAGCTGTCGAAATTGCGCAAGGAGTGGTCACAATAAACGGTGCAGCTGGCTTCCAAATCCCGACGTGGCAATCGAATTCCATCGAAGTTCTTCGAGAGATCAGCAACGAAAGCGAAAACTCCACGAAACGTTTTTCTGTGGATAGAATGACAGCAACGGATCGAGTTCTTGGGATGGTTTGGCGGCCAAGCCCAGACGTCTTCGTATTTGAAAATGTATTTCGTGATGATCTTCAGACACTGCTAACCGGACACATCATTCCCACCAAACGTCAAGTTCTTCAGGTGGTAATGAGCCTTTTCGACCCCCTGGGAATAATCGCAGCCTTCACCATCCACGGAAAAATCCTCATGCAGGATATATGGAGGTCAGGTGTGAATTGGGACGAGTTAATCCGGTTGACGGATTTCGAAAACTGGAAGCGCTGGATAGGAGTGCTTCCCGACTTAGCGAAGGTGACGATTCCAAGATGTTATTTCCCGAACTACGATCCTATTAGAGCAAACGCACCAATAAGTGAGTATACGCGGCCCGGTTTTGCTCATTTCAGCGGACCGGTTTTAGGATACACACTCTTTAGCGCACCGGGCGGCACCATTTATCATTTTTAAATTTAGCATAGCACTGAGAAAACTTTTGGCAGAAAATCTTAAACTCATACGAACCGAGTAAATTTTCGGCGTCGTGAGTTGTTTTGTTTAAATTTCGATTAATGGTGGATCTTAAAAGGGCCTGGGTTGTTGGCGGTTCTTCGACGGGTGTGCTGCTATCTGTATAAAGTGACATCAAAGTCGACATCCTAGTTAAACATGCCGTACAGCAGCAGCAGAGCGAAGCAGCTTCGAGCGACCAGCAATCGCATCCGGTGGCGGGTGCAGCAAGAACTACCGGGCAGCAGCTGCCGGGATTATCCAAAAGTCAGCGGAACCTGCGCGAAATATGCCTCCACTATTAAGCAGAAGGTTTTCCGCCGCTGGTCCCAGGACTTCGGCATCGAAACCTTTCGCCCTGGTGTAGCGAGATGGAGGAACATGTTGTCATTGACCCGTTCAGCCAGCGTTTCAGCGACTTAAATAAATAAACTTCTACTTTAAACAACAATAATTCGATTCCATACATCCTCCTAGTCGTGTTTGCAGCCAGCCGATTCATTAAAAGGTCATCCGATCGATACAGAATAAAAGAAAAAAATCGTTTTATAATTATCATTATTTATTTTAAAGCATCACGTACTCGTTGAAATGGACGAAATTTAGCCATTGAGGCAACAGAATTCAACATCCTCCATTCGTATTTTGCTAGATCGGATGGATAAAGCTCGAGGCTGGCTCCCATGAATGCATTGGAATTCTTTTCGACTTCTATCCTCAAATCAACACCGCTTCCGATAGCAGTACGTTTGGTCACCGAACGTTTCCTGGAAAACAAAAGTGTCGTCATTTTCAGTTGAAAATACACAAGAAGCATCCTCACTCAACTCTTTTTTTTGCCCGGTGTGACTGACTCCGGTTCCTAAGCTTGTGTTGAAGTTGGTGACTGTTTCGTTTCATTAGCCTTAGCCGGAAGAAAGCCATCAGATATCAGCTCCAGCAAGCCCTGCGAAATACTCCACGGCTTTTTATGAGCGTGGGGAGAGTTTCCAACATTGGGTCATCCATATACAAATATCCATATCCATATACGTGGTTTTTTGCAGCACTTTTCGCCGGAAACTCTTGGTGCACCGGAGCACTGTGTGAGCTGGCGGCACCTTAAACAATGCAGTGCTTGGTGGTCGTGCTGTTGAGGTGATTAGGAATTTTTCACTTTTTTTCTCGACGATGAGCTGCTGCTGCTGTCGTCATTCTCGACTGAGGCACCGCTCGGAAGCGGGGGAGGCTTGGACGGGTCCAGCTCGATCGGTAGCGCAGCGTTGTTTCCTTTAATGGTCCGTCTAATAGGTCTGGTGACGATTAAAAATTAAAATCGATCCGTGGCAAACTGAATTCTAAACTGAATGTCAACAAACTTTACACTCTGAACGTAATTTGTTAACTCAGCATTAAACGGTAGATTTTTTTCAGTGCATGTTTGCTCTCGCCCCTTTCTAGTGAGCAAATTTGGTGATTTTGTCGGTCCCGACGGCAACGGCCCTATTTTTCTCACCTTCATACTCACCCCCGGTGCGGTATGAAAGTCATAAAACTCGTGAGCATTTTCACTTTGCTCGCGATTGCTGCGGATGCCCTTAGCTATGATTCTCTGCAACTGCACATCTTCACAGATGCAAGCGAGACAGCTTACGCTTGTGTGGCATTTTTTAGAATCGTCGATCGAGGATCACCGAGATGCTGTCTAGTAGCTTCGAAGGCGAAAGTTACCTCACTTCGACCACAGTCGATTCCTCGGAACGAGTTGAATGGTGCAGTCATTGGAGCGCGACTAATGGAGTCCATTGTAGACAGTCACCGGTTGAAGATATGCAAGCGATATTTTTGGACCGATTCATCCGTAGTGATTTCGTGGCTTCATGCCGACCCACGAAAGTACCGGCAGTATGTAGGATTCAGAGTTGGTGAAATCTTATCGAAAACTCAAGTCGACGAGTGGCGCTGGATAGCGTCAAAGCTGAACGTTGCGGATGCTGCGACAAAGTGGGGCAGTGGTCCCAATCTCGATCCGGACAACCAGTGGTTCAAAGGGCCCGAATTTTTATACCTACCAGAATCCGAATGGCCGTCACGTAAGTTGAATCTGCCGGAACCAACCGAAGAGGTTAAGAAGGTATGTGTGCATCGAGAAATAGATCAACCCCTTATCCCATACACTACCTTCTCACAATTCGACAAGCTCGTCAAGCACATAGCCTATTTGTTTCATTTTTACCATCGCTGTCGAACCAAAAATAGAACTGAGAGTACCATACTATCTGTATCGCTCGAGCAAAAGGATTTCGAGTCAGCTGAGGTTTCCTTGTGGAAAATGGTTCAAGAACAAGAATTCGGCGATGAACTTATGATTTTGCGAAAGAACATGTATCTTCCTTTTGAGAAGCGCAAACGATTGTTGAGATCAAGTCCTATTTTAAAACTCAACCCGATCCTAGACCCAGAAAAGGTATTTTGAGAGCCGAAAGCAGAATTGGTTCGGACGCGCTCTACTATCCGTACAACTTTCGTAATCCGATAATTTTGCCGAAGAGCCACCATGTTACGGAGCTACTTCTGATGAAGTATCATCAACGCTTCGGACATGCCAATTCACAAACAGTCCTGAATGAAATACAACAAAAGTTCTATGTGCAAAACCTTCGTACTCTTGTGAAATCCGTGGTCAGAAAATGTATGTGGTGCAGAGTTTATCGGGCCAAGCCAGCTGTACCAAAAATGGCCCCGCTACCTCACCCCCGAATTCGTCCATATGTACGGCCTTTTACGTTCACCGGGGTCGATTACTTCGGACCCTTACACTCAGAAAAATACTATTATACATGCCATAAGATTCTCTTATGAAGTGGCGCCATAAGAAAAATCATTGAAATTCATAAGATTCTCTTATGACGCGAATGAATTCTGAAATGAACACTAACTTCAATGAGCGGTTTTCGCTTTTCATAAGAGGATCTTATGGAAACATGAAATGTCACGTATAATGATAAAAATTCAAGTTATTTGTTGTTTACTATTTATTTTTCGTCAAATTCGTTTGAAATAACATCATGAATGCACTATGCTCACCATCAGCAGTAAATCGACACCCGGTTCTAATGAAGTTTTTTTGCCGCATCCGGTTCTTTACGCCTTGGCTTTGCGCTTTGTGCCGGTCAGTATGCTGAAAAGAAAACCAAAAATGTATTTTGAGTTCGCAAATATATTCAACGTTAGCAAAAATTGAAACTTAAACTAAAACTTACCATTTTAAATCACAAAATCACATTCAACTATGCACTTATGATGACATATAATTTAACAAGAGTTCTTTGGCTTTTGATGAAAAAAACTGAAGGGATTAATGAATGTGTTCATTTTATTTTCACAATGCCGTATCTTCTATTTTTCATAAGATGTTCCTATGAAACTTGTTAGAATTTCATACGACTCTTATGAAAACCAATTTTGCACTCGAAAAAGTGGTTCATAAGACGCATCTTATGAACATTATAATAAGAATTTGCCTGAGTGTAGTAGTCAAGCGTGGTCGTAGTAATGTCAAACGTTGGGTGTGTTTGTTCACGTGCTTGACAGTACGCGCCATCCATTTAGAAGTCGCTCACTCATTGACAACCGAATCGTGCATCCGAGCCATTCGTCGCTTCGTCGCCAAGAGAGGACCGCCACAGCATATCTTTAGCGACAATGGCACGAATTTTCGAGGTGCTGCCAACGAGCTCGCAACGCAGATGAAAGCCATCAATAAGGAGGCCGCCAGAACGTTCACCAACGCAGAAACCGAGTGGCACTTCAACCCGCCTTCCACCCCCCACATGGGTGGGGTGTGGGAAAGAAAAGTCCGTTCAGTGAAGGATGCCTTTAAGGTAGTTGCACCACGGAATCGATTAGACGACGAAGAACTCTTAACGTTTCTGGCTGAGGTCGAGATCATCGTCAATTCGCATCCTCTTACATTTGTGCCACTGGACTCTCCGAATGATCCTGTACTTACTCCTAATTGTTTCCTGCTTATGACATCGAGTGGTTCCTGTGCACCGAAGGTGGAAATTGGTTCGACGAGTAACCTGAAAGCTAATTGGAGAACGATGGAAGAAATTTTGAATCAATTTTGGAAGCGCTGGATCGAGGGCTATCTACCAACAATAGCAAGGCGGACCAAATGGTACCATGATGTTCGACCGTTGCAGGAAGGAGACCTTGTTGTAATCGTGGACGAGACCGTGAGGAACGGATGGTTACGAGGGCGTGTAAGCCGTTCTTATCCAGGATCTGATGGACAAGTTAGGAGAGTAGACGTACACACTACCAAAAAAATCTGTGAAATTACATCACATATGATGTAAATAAAAAGAAGCATCATATATGACGGAGTTTTCAGTGCGTGTTGAATATTACACGCCTGTAAACTTTTGCAGGCGTGTAATATAAAGGTGATGTAAATTTTAAAACCAAAGGAATTTTAGGTTTGCGTTGAATATTACAGGCCTGTTAACTTTTGGAGACGTGTAATATAAAAGTGATGTAAATTTTAAAATCACTGAATTTCGGCAAAATTTTCCTGTTGATTTTTTTTTTACTTTATTAAATTTTGGAACGCAATAGCGAACCAACTTAAGGCGGATTTCCATGTCTAAAATAAAAACAATAAGATTTTTATAAAAAAAAAACATTTTTTTTTATTAAAATTTGATACCATGAACACAAAATAACTTACCCAAGAACTTTAAAACACGGGAGGGAATTTTAAAACACGGATATCATGGCAAAAGAAGAAACAAGTTTATATGGAAATTTTCCTCTGCCATGAAGATAGCATCCTATTTGCCGACCGCAAAACAATCCCAGATCCTTGTCCAGATTTAGCTTCATGATACTGATTGGATTCACCACCACAACAATTCCGTTTTCTCTCTCACGCTGGGTGCGTTTGATAAAGACGACGAATTCCTGCAGATTCACTTCAGCTAGAAACTGGTTCATCATTGAATGTCCGCGGACGAGCTATACTTTTTCCTTTTTTCAGCTGCTTGGATAGGCCCGCCGATGAAAACTTCTCGCGATCGATGTGAGGAGAAAATCTGAAAATAGGAATGGAAAAAAAATTACCACTAAGCATACAAATTTTTTCAAAGAATCCGATGCTATTCGGGCTTGAATTGTACCTGACTATTCCGGAAGATGGAAGCGTTCGACAATTAGCGAAAACAGCAGCCATAACTAGCACCAAATATTCACTGAACCAGCTTCTTGTCTGGGGCACAAGTTGAAGCTTCTTGTCTGGGGAAGTTATTGGCGTAGCGGTTGGTTCCTGGGGCAATTAGGCAGATCCGGAGGGACAAGTCATCAATCGACTTAATGGAAGCTGGCACATAGCATATTTTTCGCAATTTACTGCGAGTCGAAGTCGATGGGGCTAGAAAATTATGATAATCCGTTACAATAAGAATAAAAATAGCTACAATAACACTCGCACTAACCTGCACAATTTTTTCCACTGCACGCTCGGCAATTTCTTCAGTCTTCGATTTCTTCTTCGACCTGGTCCGGCAACTATCAAAACAACACTATAGATATACTCGGCTAAATTGAACTGTCGAATGACTCGCAGTTTTCACCATGTCGCTTTACTCAATTTTGAGCATACGAGTATTTTTTTTAACACTAATCAATTCAATTCCATAATGGAAACATATTAAAACGATGGTTATAAACCAAATGAATCAATTTCAACGCTTCATTTACGTTTATTGTAGACGTGTAAAATTTGAAATACATGTAAGATATTTAAGACGTGTAAAATTTAATTCGCACTGAAAATTCCGTCATATGTGATGCTTCTTTTTATTTACATCATATGTGATGAAAATTTACATCAACTTATCGTGTTCCGTGTCAAGTAAAATTTGTGTCATTAAAATTCAGTGCTGTTAAGGATTCAACTGTTTTCAATCTTTAAATTTACATTAATAAAGCGCGTTCTACGTCATGTAAGATTAAATGTTTTCAATTTCAGTGCTGTTAAGGATTCAGATTTTTTTTCTGTGTAGAAACTAGCTCAGGTGTATTACAGCGAGGAGTTGCCAAGGTAGCACTGTTAGATCTAGATGTGACAGGTAAAACCTACTAGCGTAAGGTGTTACGGGCGGGGGTGTTGCGTGGGATTATAGCCCACAGATTGGGTTTCCAGTTTGAGCGTGTAGGAAAAAAGCGGTAAACGTCAGACGAAAAATAACGTATTTTTATTGGATTTCTGGATCTCGTCACAACGTGTTTTGCAAACGTTTACTAAGTTCCAAGTGCTTTAGCTTTTCGCGAATTTGTAGTGGATAATATTAGGTTTCTGATATCTCCAAGTAAGTTTAAGCTTTTTATATAATCGCCTTCAGTACTAATTGAAAGGTTTTCCTAAATCTAGCGATTTGTCGCTCGAAGTTGACGAAGAGCGTTCTCGTTGAACATTCCGGTTTCTAGGGCCAATTACACTGTGATTCAGCTCAAGTTGCCCCGTTTCCATGTAAGTTTTTTTATATAGAATTGGAATATTTGTTAATCTAAACATCTTATCAGACGCTAGGCAATCTGTATCCGGAACGCCGGAACGTAGCACTCGAGTACAGACGAGTTAAGAAAGGGAACTATTTGTAAGTAACCGAATTTGTTTTTGTTGTACCTCAATTTTAAATAAAAATGCCTTTGCAGTTGAGTCCTGTCGAGGACAGACTACAGAAAAACCCAAACAACCTTTTTGGCGGTTTTGAATACTATTTGAAGCAATTTTTTGTATTATGTCCTTTTGAATTTGAAATAATGTTCCAATGAAGACAAAAAATATTTAGTAAAA
>NW_026598943.1:0-19908 GCF_029784155.1 Uranotaenia lowii
GTTATGCCACGCCAGTTACCGCACTCTGTCAGGTCTCCTTACTTCGGGACCTTTACGAGGATACCCTGCATCAAGTCGGCCGGGAATGTTGCAGTATCCCAAATGTCAGCGAAAAGACGGTGCAACATTTGTGAAGACAAGGCAGAGTCGGCTTTGAGCATTTCAGCAGGAATGCAATCGATTCCAGGCGCTTTGTTGGATTTCATGTCCTTGATTGCCGCTTCTATTTCAGCCAGCGAGGGCGCTTCCGAGTTGACGCCATTAATGCGACTTACTGTGGGCGCCTCGAGCTGCGGGTTCTGTTGGCCATTGCTATTTGTAACTCGGAAGAGTTGTTCAAAATGCTCAGTCCAACGCTTGAGCTGATGGCAGCGGCTCTCTCTCCCTCTTCGGCTAGGGAGTTTGTCCAGGCTCTCTTGTCTCGTCTACAAGCTCGTTTAACTGCCTTTTCCAGCTCCGCATATCGTAAGCGGGCGGCTGCTTTGGCTGACCCGGTACATGCCTGCTCAATTCCGACTTTCGCCTTTCTCCGATCATCGATCATCCTCCAGGTTTCATCCGACATCCATTCACTTCGTCTTCCACAAACTTTACCGAGAGTACCTTGGCTCGTGGTGATAAAGGCATTCTTGATTCCACACCACTGTTCTTCGACTGTTCCGTCTGTCGGCAACTCCGAGGCTCGGGATTCTAGCTGTTCAACATATGCCCTTTTCACCTCTTGATTCTCCAACCGGCGGACGTCGTATCGACACCCGACTTTCTCCTCGCGCCGTTGGACACGCGCAACTCTCAGTCGTATCTCGCCAAGGACGAGGTGATGGTCAGATGCAATGTCTGCGCTTCGTTTGTTGCGGACATCAAGAAGGCTCCTTCTCCATTTTCGGCTGATGCAGATGTGGTCAATTTGATTTTCTGTTCGGCCATCTCGGGATACCCAAGTGACCTTATGTGCTGGTCGATGGGGGAAGAGCGATCCGCCGATCACCATGTTGTTGTTGCCACAAAATTCTACAAACAGCTCTCCGTTTTCGCTCACCTGTCCTAGACCATGGCGCCCCATGATGCGCTCAAAGTCCTGATTATCGGAGCCAATCTTTGCGTTGAAGTCGCCTAAGTGGATTTGAATGTCACCCTTCGGAATTCTCTCTGCAAATCGGCAACGTCAGTTGGCGCACAACACTGGACCATTGTAAGGTTTCTAACCCGTGTTCTGAATCTGGCTACGATTATTCTTTCGTTGATCGGTTCCCATCTTATACGGGCCGCATGGGCCTGCGGGCTTAATAGGAAACCAACTCCTCGTTCCCGAGTAGCGTGTTCTCCTCGTATGCCAGAGTAAAGCAGTACTTGCCCAGACTGTGTCTTGTGTTCTCCAGTGTTAGGCCAACGGACTTCGCTCAGTCCCAATATCTCTTGCTTGAGGCAGCTAGCTTCTCTAGTAAGTTGAGCCAGCTTACCTGGCTGGGCAAGGGTCAAAACATTCGAGGCAACTGAGGAGGCAAAATATATTTCAAGTGTCAGCACACAAGCTCGCACATGTGTGCTGATAAGAATCAGTTCCATGAGATGGAGTCAAACCGAAGTATTCCGAGGACGGTGACGGTTGCTGATGGCAAGCAAGCAGTGGTCGAAGGAGTTGGCTCATGCAAAATCCTTTGCTATGGTAGCCAAGGTACCGAGAATACTATGACGTTGGGCGAGGTTCTCTACGTTCCTGATCTCCAAATGAACCTGGTTTCGGTTGGCAAGCTTGTGCAGAAGGGAGCCGAGGTATTCTTCAATCAAGACTGTTGCACCATTTCGAAAAACAGTCGTATCGCAACCACGGCTCAACACAGAAACGGGTTGTACCACATCCAGATGGTGGAGCGGGTGATTGCAGCCTCGGACCAGTGCAGCAAGAAAAATTGCGTGCACGAATGGCATCGCAAGTTGGGTCATCGAAACATTGACGACACCAAGCGGTTGGCAAATCTGAGTTTTGCCATGGGGGTATACGATTGTGGCAATCGAATCACCGTCGGGATTCATCTGAGTCCCAAGCGTTAAAGACCCGTACGTGTGCTGTGACAGGCGTAAGTCTAAGATAAGCTGCTCTCGATCTGGCACACGGCGGGCAGAAAGCCTAGGCATTCGAGTAGTGTCACACTGCGTCCGATCCTAGCAGTAAAGTATACAATGATAAGACTCTACCTTCCGCGTATACCGAGCTGTTAGGTACGTCGCTGTTGAGAGCCATCAGCAGGGAGCACTTTCGGAGTGGAAAGGAGAGAACAAACTAACTGTTAGAAGGTTAAAACTGGAATAACTTTATTTTAAACTTTTCGTTCTATTTATACTAGTCTGTTCCCTAGAGATTCATAGGGAACCATAGTTACAATAATTTGTTTGCACCAACATGCGTGTGTTGTTATTCATCTCATCGATTACTTCGATGAGACGAATCTCAACACTCCTCCTCAACACACGCTGTTAACAGTTATCCAACTGCAATCTCTCCGGTGGCTCCTTCTGAAGTGGCTACTCCTCCTCGACACACACCGAACGTTATCGCCTTCAGCACGACTAGGTTTCGCTCGACGACCTTCCACCGGTTTCGCCCGACGACCATTTCCTGGCTCACTCGACGACAACCTGCCTTCGGTTCGCTCGACGACAACCTCCCGTCGGCTTGACGCTCCTTGCAGTCCGTAGCCCATTCTCAAGGCTTTTCGCCTTCCCAGCGGCCTGACGACCCTCTTCGAATTCCCGGCTCGACCACCTCCAACGGATTCCAGGTTCGACACCTCCGCACGGATTCCCGGTTCGACTGCCTTCCAATTGGATACCAGGCTAAACCACCTTCCAATTGGATCCCTGGCTCGACACCTCCGAACGGATTCCCGGTTTGACGCCTCCGCATGGATTCCCGGATCGAAGCCACCACATGGATTTCCGGCTTGGTTTCCCGTTTCGACGCCACCGAAAGGATTCCCAGGTCGATCACCTCCGAACGGATTCCAGGCACGACCACCTTCCATCGGATTCCAGGCATATCACCTCCAAATGGATTCCCGGCTCGACGCCTCCGAACGGTTCCAGGCTCGACGCACTTCCAATCGATTTCCAGGCTCGACTCACTACCAAACGGTCCAGTTCCGTCTCGACGCTCCTCCTGAGACCTGACGCCTCCCAGTGGCTCCAGCCCAACGACCTCCACTTGGCGTTCCGGTCCGACGCCCTTCCATGGCACCGGCTTGACGACCTCCCGTGCTTCTCGGCTCGTAAGTCCTCCAGAGGTTCCAGATCCGACGATCACCACCTGGCTTCCAACTTGACGACCTTCCACGGCACCGGCCCGCCAACCTTCCATGGCTCCCGGCACGACGAACCGCCAGTGATTCTGGTCCGCTCTCCATGGCTCCGAACCAACGACCCTCCAAAGCACCTGCCCGACGACCTCTCTCCCGAGTCTCCTGGCTTGCCGACCTCCAGCTGGCTTCCCGGTCCGACGACCTACCAGGCTCCTGGTCCGACAACCTCACACGGTTCTGGCTCGACGACGTTCCTTTGGATTCCCGGCGCTGGCTCGTCCTCCCATTGGCTTCTTGCTGGCTGGATACCGATTCCACTGTTGATTCCACTCCTCCTTTCCACTAGTGCTGGGCCCATAACCTGTTGAGAGCCATCAGCAGGGAGCACTTTCGGAGTGGAAAGGAGAGAACAAACTAACTGTTAGAAGGTTAAAACTGGAATAACTTTATTTTAAACTTTTCGTTCTATTTATACTAGTCTGTTCCCTAGAGATTCATAGGGAACCATAGTTACAATAATTTGTTTGCACCAACATGCGTGTGTTGTTATTCATCTCATCGATTACTTCGATGAGACGAATCTCAACAGTCGCGAACGTTATGTAAGATACCTCCACCGCCCGGAGTATCTAAGTAGAACGCTCTCCCTGCGAAGGAAGCTGCGATGATAAGACTTGACCTTCTTCGCAGTAGAACTCGTAGGAGGAAGAGTATTTACGACGCGAACTACTCTCGGGTTGGGTGACTTCACGTCGTCGGCGGGTGAGTCACTCGAGTCGGTGTAGGATGACGTCTTCGCCGGGAATTATCCGAGTAGTTTTGTTAAGTCCCGGACGAGTGCTGTGACAGGCGCGTGTCCAGGATAAGCTGTTCTCGATTCGGCACACGGACGGGCGAAGAAGAGAGGGTCTCGAGCCAAACCAAGCGGAGTTATGATCTCGAGTCGTTAGAGGAGGGGTCTTGTAGGTCAGAGAATTAAACGCTTGAAGTTTTATAAAAAGCTTCTGTATTCTAAGACGTTTGTAATGTTAAGCCCGGTTTACAGTTCTTGTGAACTCGGACGCGAACGGGAACGTGAACTCACCACAGTGAAAAAATATTCCGCAGTGAAATGTCAAATCTTCAAAATTAGCAAGAGGTTTGTTCAATGACAGGTAGAAATTGGTTTCGATCGGTAAATGATAGATCATTCAACCAATGTTTTGATCGATACTAATCGAATCGGTGCTCAAATTTAAATTCAATTTTCTCAAAAAATATATTTAAAAAACATATTGTTCTTCTTCAAAACATATACAGCTTTGAAAAAAAGAAGAAAATAATCCAAAAATCCTTATCTATGAATACAATGAATTTAAATTTAAATTATGAAATTTAAGTACTCTCAAAAAGTATTTATCGATGAAGGAGTAACGAGCTTTAGCGATTTGCTTATTTTGTTTTTTTTTTGTGAATTCTTTATTTGAAACGGCTCATATCTTTAGGCTTTAAGGAGCCAGACACCTTTTTTTATTACAATTGTGTGCTTATATCTAGTTCACTTTAAAAGAAAAAAGAAGATAGATAGGGAAATATGAAAATAAAAAAGAATTATAGACGAAGATCAATAGCTTTTAGGAAAAGGTATATTTCGAACATGTAGTCCAACTTGCAATGCTCGTGACATGATCTCGCCTTACAACAGATTTCATACCGACGGTCAATTTGCTACGATCCGACCAGCCACTTCGACTTGGATTACATCACCGGGACGCACCGAGCTTGGCCTTTTGGGGACCTCTGAGCCCTTCGACTCAGTCGCGCCGTTTCCAGCCAGCGTCTTCAGTCGTCCCGGCCCTGAGTTCGTCTGTGGTGACGAGGCTCCCCAGATCGCCTCTACAGGCAAGTACCTTTCGAATTCAAGAACCAATCTCTCGCGTGATGAATTTCTACCAATTGTCAGATCCCTACAACGGTCCTTGGGTAGCTCTGTTTCTACCATCGACGCCTATCAACATGCTACGCAATTTCATTCCGACGGTCAATTTGCTACGATTCGACCAGCCACTTCGACTTGGATTACATCACCGGGACGCACCGAGCTTGGCCTTTTGGGGACCTCCGAGCCCTTCGACTCAGTCGCGCCGTTTCCAGCCAGCGGCATCAGTCGTCCCGGCCCTGAGTTCGTCTGTGGTGACGAGGCTCCCCAGATCGCCTCTACAGGCAAGTACCTTTCGAACTCAAGATCCATTCCCTCGCGTGAAGAATTTCTACCAATTGTCAGATCCCTACAACGGTCCTCGGGTAGCTCTGCTTCAACCATTGACGCCTATCAACACGCTACGCTCGCTAACTCAACAAACATAGGGCTTTCATCACCGGGACGCAACGTATCAGGTCCAACGGAGACCCCTATTCCCTTCGACTCAGTCGCGCTGTTTCCCGTCAACGTCATCAGTCGTCCTGGCCCTGAGTTCGTCTGTGGCATAGGGGTTCTCCAGCCTGTGAGCTCAGGCAAGTATGGCCCTCCTTACCGTTTTCCTCCGCCTGATGGTTCCTCCCCTTCCAGCGTTCGAGGCTCTAGGTCTGCGATGGAATCTTATGATTCACTCACCATGTACTACCAGAATGTCGGGGGTTTAAACTCCTGTATAGCAGATTATCTGCTCGCCAGCTCTTGTTCCTGCTACGACGTTGTCGCTTTCACGGAAACATGGCTGAACGACCGTACTATCTCGAGTCAGATATTTGGACCAGATTACGTTGTTTTTCGTTGTGACCGCAGTCCCCGTAATAGCAAGAAGAACACTGGGGGTGGAGTTTTAATTGCTGTTAAATCCAATTTCCATGCACTGCTTATTGACGATGACTCCTGGCACGACTTGGAACTTGTGTGGACCCGCATCGATCTTGGCAACCGAAAACTCTACGTATGCGTGCTGTACCTGCCCCCTGATCGCACACGAGATGTCGCCCTGGCGGAGTCTCTTTCTCGCTGCATATCGAAAGTGAGTTCTCTCTGCGCCCCCGAAGACGATATTCTCGTCATTGGTGACTTCAATATGCCCGGTTTGAAGTGGTGCTCCAACCATGGTAGCTTTTTGTACCCGGATCCTGTGCGGTCTACATTCTCGGCGCCTTCAAACATCATACTAGACTCCCTGAGTACGGCAACCTTGCGTCAAATTAACAGAGTTACTAACGAAAACGGCCGTATGTTGGATCTCTGCTTTGCTAGCGATGGGTCTCGCGTTCCGACCATTGAATCGGCTCCTGCTCCGTTCGTTAAGGCAGTTCAGCATCATCCAGCTCTAATGGTTTCGCTCGAGGTCACCGGATTGCATGCTTCTGTCGAAAAATCAGCACCCTTCTATCTCGACTTCAAGAAAGCGGATTTCGATGCTATCTCCCATATCCTGGTCACCATCGACTGGGAATCTGAACTCAATCTATTGAATCCCAATGCTGCGGCCGAAACCTTTTCGCATATCTTAAATTACGTTATCGACCGCCACGTGCCAAAGCGAACGACTTCCGGGAATTCGCGGACTCCTTGGTTTACGAAGGAACTGCGTCGACTGAAGACGGCGAAGAGATGTGCTCTTAGAAATTACCATAAGCTCAAATTCTCCCAAACTAAGGATGTATATCGTAGACTGAACTCCGCTTATAAAAAAGCTAGTAAGCGTTGTTACCAAAATTATCTTTTTCGAGTACAACGTAACCTCAAGGCCAACCCAAAATCGTTCTGGAAGCATGTTAAAAGTCAGCGGAATGAACCTGGTATTCCAACTCAAATGTTTCTGGATGGCAACACTGCGAACTCTGAAGGCGGAATATGTGCTCTCTTTGCTCAAAAATTCTCGAGTACCTTTGCTACTGCTTCAACATCCCGAGAACACGTGGAGAAAGCTGTTAGGAATGTTTCACCACTCGGCTTCAGCATGAGCACGATTGTTGTTGAGGATGCGGTCATATCTAAAGCAGCGGCAAAGCTCAAAAATTCCCTCTCTACTGGCCCGGACGGCATACCATCTACCTTTTTAAAACGATTTATTCCTGTTTTACTGACACCTGTAAGACTCATCTTCCAAGCTTGTCTTGACAGCGCCACCTACCCTTCACTGTGGAAGGAAGCCTACATGTTTCCAGTCCATAAAAAGGGGGACCGAAGAGATATCAACAACTATAGAGGAATTTCTGCTTTATGTGCAATCTCCAAACTATTCGAATTAGTCGTCATGGATCCGATTTTCTCGTACTGTAAGCATAATTTTTCAATCGATCAGCACGGTTTTATGCCCAAACGCTCTACGACAACTAACCTGTTGACATTCACCTCCTATGTACACGAAAGTTTTGCTGCTAAGTCTCAAACTGACGCCATTTATACCGATTTGTCAGCAGCGTTTGATAAGGTGAACCACGATATCACCATTGGTAAGCTTGGGCGCTTAGGATTTTGCGGACCTTTACTTGGCTGGTTCCGCAGTTACTTAACTGGACGTAAATTGACGGTTCGCACTGGAGACACTCTCTCCAGCCAGTTCTCTGCTTCCTCTGGTGTGCCCCAAGGTAGTCACTTAGGACCGATTATCTTCTTAATCTATTTTAACGATGTGCTCACACTCCTTAACGGCCCGAAACTTTGTTATGCTGACGATCTTAAACTGTTCTACGCCATAAACGGTCAGGACGACATTGATTTTCTGCAAAACCAGTTTAATCTTTTCGCAAAGTGGTGCGACATCAACTGCCTGCCTTTGAATCGCAGTAAATGTGCAGTCATCAGTTTCTCACGAAGACGGCAGCCTTTTTGCGCGGAGTACTTCTTAGGAGATGAGTCCATTGCGCGGGTGGACCACATCAATGATTTGGGCGTAATACTCGACCGTAAGCTGGAATTCAAAACACATACAAACTACGTCGTCGATAAAGGTCAATTTACTGCACTAAGAGTAATTTGCGTCGATTATGATTTGCAATGTTTTGAACATTTCTAGAGTTTGTTTTGATTAGGTCGTATGAACCACCTGACGTGTTTTGAGAAAATCGCTATTGAAATTACGAAACAAGTTTTAAAATCTCACTTTGTGAATGTTGGCTGAATTCGTCTGAGAAATTGAAATCCAACATAAGAATGGGCGGAAAGCATTCCGATGTACTTAAATTTCCTGTAAGTTAAGTCTTCGATAGTGAAAACGTACTTACGACCTAAAGCATTTTCGATTTGGCGCATACCGCGTTTTACCAAACGATAAGTGTTATTGCAAAAGCTTGTTTCACTAACCTAAAAATCCGCTTAATTGTTCTCAGTTACTTAAGGAAATGTATAAACACCACAGTCTGATCGAACTGCATGCGAAACTTATCGCCCAAGAGCATCCTGAGTTGTTACTTAATAGGACTTTCAATCACCTTGGTCACCTAGGATATCACACGTTTGTTCTGGTCCCCACTCGTGACTGTCCAAGGTTTTCGGAATGGTATTCATCATTTTCAGATATTCCGGCTGACTCTGTAATGAAAACAAAAACTTTTTTCCAGCACGGTCTAAAGTAAATCTTATTGTACTCACCCTACAACTCGAATCACTCCCGTAGACAGTTATTCTCAATATGTTGCATTTTTTACGTAAACTTTCGTAATAATTTACAGCACTATTCACGACGAATGCACAACGACGCAAAAACCAACTTATCGAATTGATATTTTGCGTCGTTTTGCATGCACGGCAATGCAGGGTGACGCAAAAAGTCGCAAAAAACCAAAATGCACTCAGAAAAATGAAAGCTATTATATGTCCAAAATTTAAAGCATTTTCTTAAATTTATCAATTAATCAATTAAAATCAAGTTTTCACCGAACATAGAATACATGTTTATCAATCGTTTGCAGCCAATAACGCAATTTTGTTTACATTGGTTCTTACGACCTAATCAAAACAAACTCTAGATTTATTCCGAATTGGCTTAAGCACAGAATAAACCAAGTATAATATTTAATTGTTACATCCTCCGTACGACGTTATCTGCTGTCGTGTCGGGTCCACAGGCGGCAAAAATGGAAGTCTCAAAATCAATGTCGGAAAGACCAAGTCGATGGAAGTCAATACAGAAAATCGTTCCAATTTCGTGATAACTGGACAACAGGTTGAGACAGTGGAGTGCTTCCAGTATCTTGGTAGCCAGATTACGCCTGATGGTGGTACCAAGAAGGACATCGAAACCCGGATCAGAAAAGCCCGATTTTTGTTTGCGAGTCTCCGAAACATCATGCGGAACATCATCCGCGCTTGGTGGCCTGGCAACTGGATCTCAAACGTTGAACTTCATCGCCGGTGTCATCAAAAGGCGCTAGAAATCGAGATTCGGGAACGTAAGTGAAATGGATTGGGCACACACTGCGAAGAGGTGAAAACGAGATTTGCAGAGAGGCGCTTGACTGGAATCCAGATGGGCATCGAAGAAGAGGCAGGCCTAGAAGCTCGTGGCGGCGAAGTCTAGCCACTGAAATCCGCACAGTTGACGAGAACCTTAGCTGGCAGCAAGTGAAGACGCTGGCTCCGGATCGCCAGCAGTGGAGATCTTTTATCTCAGCCCTATGCGTCGGTCAATCGGCGCCGGACCCTTAGGTAGTTGCCTCGGAAAACAACTTCGCTCGATTTTTGTGCGTGCCGTTCTTCTTAGTTTTGAGCCACGCCGCACAATCTCGTTTTCGATAACCAGATTCCCCGCAGAAGTAGCAAACGATGTCTTGATTGCCACGACTGCACCTGGTTCAACGGGAGTTTCTCCAGCAACCAGAAGAGAGGTGGCCGACGCAGAAAACACCAATACCAAACACCACAATCGAGCTTCGAGTGTGCCACATGTCCCACACTTTCAAGACGAACGAACCTATCATCGATGTGAGTCTGTTGGGATCTGTTGCGTTTACAGATTTATCTCCAACTGTCGAGGTTATTCCGGACGCCACCGAACGATTGAAGAGATTGGTGATCCGTGACGTCTTCCGATCGAGAAACACAGTGTCATCTATCATCGTAGGCCGTTCCTGGACGATTGTGACGTGTTGCGAATGAACGGCAGGACAAAATCTGCAGAATTCATTCCATACGATACGAAATTCTCCATCATCCTACCAAGCGCCCACGAAATCACTAGTCTACTGCTAGCTGATTATCATCGGCGTTTTGCACACGCTAACCGGGAGACCACGTTTAACGAAGTTCGGCAACGCTTTTATATCCCTAAGCTGAGGAGCTGTGTGTAGCGGTCGATGGATAATTGCCAATGGTGCAAAGTAAAAAGGAGCCGACCGCACGTATCGCACGCCTTTCCTGAGCCGCTTCAGTCATGTGGGAGTCGACTATTTTGGACCGTTTGAAGTAATCGTGGGATGTCGTGTCGAGAAACGGTGGATTGAACTTTTCACGCGCCTGGCGGTCCGTGCAGTGCACCTGGAAGTGGCACACACACACAAGTTGTGATTCGTGTATCACGGCAATTCGGAGATTCGTGCTGCGCAGAGGCCCTCATATTGTTATCTTCTTTGACAACGGCCAACCTGAAAGGAACTTCAAGAGCAGATTCGTCGAATCGGAACAGACTGCGCTATCGTGTTCACTAACGCTTCAATCCACCTTTTGCACCCCATATGGGGGGTATATGGGAGCGGATGGTACGAACGGTCAAGACGACTATGGAAACCTGAATGCGGAACACCGAATGAGCGATGAAACACACTAAAACCGTTATTGCTGAGGCGCTTACGCCGAACCATTTTTTGCGTGGCATGGTCACCGAACTGAAGGATCTTTGCATAGCGCTAACAAGTCTGGCAGAGGCACTTCGAAGCACTTACCAGAGGTTCCAGTGCATCGCCGATGAACTATGGAAGCGGTGGCTAAAGGAATATATGCCGTCGTTGAACGTGAACGCTGAAGCCAGGCGGTTTAGTGTATATCACGGATGATCAAAACAGCAACGGATGGGTCCGTGGACAAGTAGCTGAAGTCATCGTTGGAAAAGACGGCCGTGTTCCACAGGCGGTGGTTCGCACTTCCTGTGGACTGTTTCGGCGACCTGTGGCTATACTCGCAGACATAGAGATTGAGGCAATTGGTAAATCTGTCTAGGAAACAGGGTCGGGGAAATGTTAAAACCAGTGAGCACAGATTCGAAAATCCCTTCAGCTGACCTCCCTGGACGGACGTAAGTGACAGTGGCTGAAAAAGGGCAAAGACTGATTTTCGCTTGCGATCGGAAGAGAAAAGTTGAAGCTATAGAAAGTTGTCGAAAAATGATATTCAAGTTTAATTCTGTATTCTCGAAAACGATTCGATTAGATCAGATTAGTGGGTAGCAGCATCTCACGAGTCCAGGCACATTTTTATTGTAGCAGCCAAAACTAAAAGAGCTGATTCAAACGAGCAGCTACTTAAGGTGCCTTACTTTCCCGAACAGTTTACTGCTAATCAACGGAGTAAAAATTTATAAGATTTACTAAGTTAGTTTTTAATTTTACTTTTAAACAACAAATATGATCGTTGAAAATGTTACATTACCTTAAAATGTTAACTGAAGCCAACGCCAATGGAACACTTTGCAGCCAAGCATTTTCTCTCGATCGAAAAAACAATCACCCGCCGGTCGCCAGTTAATCGGGATCATATGCTGAGGTTCCGCCCAATCAACTTCAAAACAATTTCGAAGCAGGTCCATCAAGCGTATGAAAGCCCGTGCTGGGCATCCTCCATGTAGCTAATATTATAGCAAAAATTGTTTTCCCCATAGACAACGTTCTAGCTAGAAATTGCAGTGCTCCAACCGAAGCCCCTGGTAAGTTTCACCATTCGAAGCCATCATTGTCTGCATTACCAAACCTTGTAGGCTGAGAGACCTGAGGCTGGGATGTTAACTGCACTTGGACAACGCATCCGGATTATCCTGCAACAAGTACAAGGCTTTTCCCACTTCCGCTCTCGCTTGCCCCTCTTGCGACTTGTAGAATTGCTTCTTCAGCAAACCATCTATTGATCACTCTTCCAGGGGGGTAATATTCACCGGTCATCATGAGCCGAACCGAAGCAATTCGCGACAATTATCTTATATCACTAGCAAAATCCCGGAAAAAACGATCAATGGACGTTCGAGTAAACTTACAACATCACTTCCGACGGATTCATGTTTAACTAAAACGATACCCCAACGAATTTCGAACCGGCAAACAATCACACAATACAAAACATTCGGGTATCTAAATCTTTCCGTAATTCTTCCTGTGACCGAGACCTAAATGCACTCCACACTTCTGTCCCGACGAAAATTAGCGTTGAGCAAATGATTTTCTAAAATTTTAACCGAATTCGCCGCACAGGCATTACCGAAAGCAAGATGAATATCAAAATCAAAACAAACGACGGAAAACGAAAAATTATTTAGTACAGATCCATGCCATCCTGCAGAGAACGCAGCCTATGTATAGACATCCCTTGAGAATGGCACCGTTCGGTTGCAGGATGGCATGGATCTGTACTAAATTATTTTGGAACATTTGCAGGATGGCATGAATTTAGCTATCCGGCGCCATAATATAATGCAAAAATATAAGTTTAAAATGTTCAATCATACGTCAAGCCAGTGTTAGCGTGAGAGCTTTGTTATGATCTTTTTAGTACAGATCTGTGTCATCCTGCATCGCCTGGCAGAAAACTTTCCTCAATTACATCAAAAATCGAGAAATCTGATTCAACTCAAATCAATCGATTGGATTCGTCCCGGTCGAACCTTTTTCAGAAGCAGCGGCTGTAGCTAAGGCGAAAAATGGCCCTTAGGCAGCGGGAAGAACAGATCAACTTCAGATCAGGTTAGTAGCTGATTTGTTATGCTTTAAAATTTAAGAAATTCAAGTTAAAGGGATGTTACTAACATTTTTTTTTCTAACTTTTCCAGCGGCGGAATCGGCTTCTGTTGTCCTGTTAGCAGGACAGGATTAACGATTCATCAACAGTCGACGGAAATTTCTAGATTTTATGAACTCCTTCAATTAAACGTCGACGTTGTTGGATCTAACATTGTTCGCCGCCCCGTTTACTCACTTCCGTCATGCGCTGGACGATAATGTGTGACCACAATAAATTCGTAGGATGCGGATGCCAGACCTTTTTGTTCACCACAAAAAATCTCCCAGGATTCCTCAACAGTCGGCTTTGCCTTCCCAATTCGATCGCACTGACGCGTCCAAAAGACTTTGGTCAAGGTATTTCAATCAGGAGGAACTTTGATAGGGCAGAAGTTCGAGGTAAGTTCTAACGAAAACATAAATTTTAGTCTAAAGTCAAAAACCTCCAACATTCACTGCAGGTTCGCGAGAAAATGGAATCGGCGGCACAGCAAGGATGACGGAGGCAAACGTCGAGTCATCCGCATGAGTGTACGCGAGCTACCAAGCCGCCTTTTTAAAGCACCAGTCTAAATCTAGAAAGTTAGGGTGAGCAGTCCGAAGTTTCTTAGAGTCATTTTTTTTTCACCAGTGCTGAGCATCCGCATTCCGAACTACAGTACCGTTAATAATTGTATAGAAATTGGAAGCACGCGCACTGTCATTTCGACTTTGAACATCCATAACTTTTTACTCTGTAAGATTGATCAACTATCACACTATTATATCACAAAATTTGAGCTTTCTAAAGTTTGTTTGGCCTGAGATATAGTAGTTCTACAAAAATCGGACTTTTTGGACTTTTGCCATTCAAATTGCAATATCTCAGAAACTCAATGCTTACTCAATATTCCAACAACCACCCTGCAAAATTTCAGTAAAAAATGTTGCGTATTTCCTGAGATATTGCAATTTGAATGGCGAAAGTCCAAAACGTCCGATTTTTGTAGAACTACTGTATCTCAGGCCGCACAAATTTTAAAATAGCGTGATAGTTGATCTATCTTACGCAGAAAATTTGATCAAGAAATATCATCAGAGTGAAAATTTATGGATGTTCAAAGTCGGAGTGACAGTGCGCGTGCTTCCAATTTCTATACAATTATGAACGATACTGTAAATTTTTTCGATCGGCTGCAAACAAGGAAGAAGGAAATGTCTCGTATAAAATTACCCTTTAAAATAGTAACGCTCATTGTTAACAAAAATGATTGAAAATCATCAAGAGCGCTTCTGACTACATTCCCTTTCCACAGAAGATTTTCTGCAAAACGGTTGCTGTCTTGACAGTTGAAACACGATTTAGTCAGTTTTTTAGTTAAATCTGAATTTTCGTTTCTGGTAAATAGGAATGTTGATTTTAATTTTTGTACCAAATAATTCAATTTAACTTCCGGAATCTGATTTTGTACGATCTCCGGAATGAGAAAATTTATTTGCATCGAATTTTAATGAAAATATCCTGAAATTTATATAAGGATTGAAATTTATATAAGGATTTTTTTCATATGTTTGATTAATTTGTATAGAAGTCCCTTTTAAATACAGGGAAACGCCTTATGATGTTTAAACTATAAAGTTTGATGTGTGCCAAATTTGGTGGAAATAGTTTGAAAATTAATGGGATTCTATCACCTATTATATTGAATGTATATGGGAGCTCCCTCATTTTAACAGTGGCAAAGGGGTTTCAATACAATGAATCATCAGAATATGTCAAAATTTGTCCAACAAGACAACAAATAGATTCATGCTGCAAAAATTTGATTTGCCACAAAATTTTATGGAATATGCTTAAAAATTGTATGGGTGTTCCATATTTTATGTTAATTTTGTATGGAAGCCCTTCCTGATTTGAAAGTATTGTTGAAACCATCTCCTACCCCGAATACTCTCATACACCCAATTTCACGTTGATCGGAACAGTAGTTTTCTAGTCTATAGAGAACAATCAGACAGACAGACAAACATTCATTTTTATATATCTATATAGATTTTTTTTTTCGGAAAATAAAAATAAGACTTAATTTTTTTCAGCTTTCCCGGACACTTCAAGCTTCAAGCCAAGTGTCACCCAACACCTACTGCTGACCAATTGTACTTATCTATTGTCGTATAATTGAGGTTGTTGAACCCTACCATAAATAAAGTTGTACCAGTGGTTGTACTTACTCGAAAATGAAAATTTCGCCGGATGGAAAATTACGTGAAGTGAATCCCTATATTGATAAAAAAAAAAATAGTGTTGTAGACCTAAGCAAACAATTGTGAACATACAAAACGAGTTTGGCTCCTTGAAGCCTCAAGGTATAAGCCGTTTCGAATAAAGAAATTAAAAAAATAAATAAATAAATAAATATATTGCAAAAAAAATACTTGTGACTTATGTGTGTGACTTAAAAAAGCTGGACAATGTATTACCTATTTATGCGTTTTATGAAATAACTTGTTTATCTCTATAAAAAAGGCATTAAATATGTTAAAAAAACAACGAACAAAACAAGCCGAATCCTAGAATATTTCTTTTTTTATTAATATACTTATTATATATAACTTTTTTCCCAAATAGGTTTATTAAAGTCGTGCACTTCTAAAGGATGTGTGTGCCAATTTTATCAATTTCTTTATACTTTGTTAGCAGGAGACTTGCGGCGTCTCAACTATTAGCATCAAAACTACTTTTGGGAAAGGAAAAGGGTGCGAGTTTAATTTACATGATTTTCTTGATTTCAAAAATCAAAATGATGATGATGCCACCGACCATTCAAACGTAGGTCATTATAAATTTTAGAAGCAACGTAACTGTAACCGGTGGCACCTCTCTACTAGTCCTTATCCAAACTATAGCCTTACGAAACAGGGAATTCTTTTAATTTTTCTCTGGATTTTCATCCCGAAGGATGATTCATCCTTCAACGATACAGGGAAGTAAGTACAGTTACCATTCCATTTTTATTGCCTTTTTAACTCTTTCCGTAACGAGTTGGTCATACGTGTTATCTTTATCCAATGATCAAATAATCAAATAATGGCAATACAGCATATCGTCAAACAACAATAAAAATATTGAAAACCATAGCGAGCTCACTTTTTGGTATTTTAAGCTTATTAAACTTTGTTTTCCGAAAAAAAAACAGACAAACACACTTATTTAACACATTTATTTTATTTGTAAATTTTTGTATCGAAGAATTTCAATTTCATATTATATTCCGCACTTCCAGTCGTATGTTCCGAATGTTTGTCCGGTGGTGGTGCTCAAGAGACTTTGCCTCTACTCGATTTCGAGCTGGATTTGAAATATCATCGCTTACTATCAAAACTGGAACCCATAAGATCGACTGAGAGATGGCCAAACATCCCCAGTGACAGACATGTGTCCATTGGGATACTCTCTTCTTCTTCTTGTTCTGCTGTTGATTGTACGGGATACTCTCCGCCGTCGATTATCTGATGAATTTCTTCTAGTAAATATTTGGCATACAATGGCTTCTACTTGATTTTGACACCAAGCATGGCTACATCTTTAGTTCAACAGCGAGCGGATTTGACGATTTCATCCGGATTCAATATCGTCTCTTCTATTCGTTTGCATCCTTCTACCACAAACAGCTAAGTGAGAGCATCGTCTTCAAGGTGTAGGTGATAAGGTAACCCAAGGCAAACTAGTGCGATAGACCTTAGAAGTCGAGATCCATTGGATAAGCTTTCTACAATAGGGAAACATACAACAATTTTATTCTTGCTGAACCTCAAATCGGAATATTTTACTTACCGGATCATTTCTATAATCGCATCTCATTTCTATCCATTCATGCGCTTCTATCATCGAACCGCTCAATTTCCTGCTGCAATCGATTGCTGCGTCGGAACTCCGATTCATTCCTACCAGTACAAAAATCATGTTTGTTCTGATTATAAAGATCAAAAAAATCTTCCTTAACAAAATGATTGCAAATTGCGACAATTGGTACGTTATGACAACAAAAATAAACTACAACGTTGTTTTATGTGGATGTTTCTAATAGGAAGTTTCCGATGTTTTCAACTCATTTTGACTAAATCGTTCATAAATGTCCTTCACAAAAACGAGTGCAGTCACGCACCGGACTCATCACTCATGTTTGCCAATGGAAATAATCTGGCTCGTCCCGTTTTGACTTTAGGGTTATTTCACGTAACGGTTATCTAGCATAATGTGACCTTTCGCATAATACAAATTTTTTTCATTATAATTTGTTATGCCAACTAACTATTCGGTCAAACGACTTTCCGGAAAATAATGCCAGAATTATCGTTCCACGCCGATTGTGCTTTTTGTGTTGATGATGGTGATGGGCATTCTACATATTTGTGTCTCTGTTTTATGCTTTGTTAACGATAGCTACTCTTCTCAAAGCAATGAGTTCTCCAAGTCGTTGATTCAATCATCGGCACTGTCAGCTCGCTTTGCCTTCCGCTGTCGTGGGCTTTGCTTCGGGGACACTTTGTCGCCCTTGGGAGAATTTTCTGGAAGAAACAAACCACTTTCGTTAGTGGGCTAGTACAATTAAGTATTAGGACTTCCAATTTTCGTTCATTGAAGATTTTGAAGTTGGTTATCGAAATATGTTCCAGAAAGAAAGTCTAGTTTCTATAAGAAAAAAAATACAAGAAAAACTTACGAATCCTCTTGAGTGTTTCTTGTGGAATCCATTCATAGTCCACATCCTTGGTACTTGTGGTTCCGGTTTCCACGGGCAGCTGGGGAGCGTTTACGCTTGCCATACGATCCAGGAATTGTTGGCCGAGCACCAGCAACAAAACTACAACAGCCGCCAGGAACACGTACAGGAAGAACGTTTCCCCATCCAGACCCTCATCGATTTCGATAATCGAAACGGTTTCATTGAAGACGTCTTCGGAAAACTGATTTCCGCTGGCGTCACGGTAGTTGAGCGCAATGTTCAATCCGAATGGCCGACCGGCAAACGACAAACGACCCGGTTTAATGTCTCAGTTGTAGGCAATAGCCGAAAAGTTTTGAATGAAGTAGCTGAAATCCATGGGATACCGGAAGAAAGCTTCGATTCTTTCTACTATGATATCTTCACTTCCCTTATTGGCGAATCCAACGAGGAATTCGACAGGATTTCCGGCAGGCAATTCCAGTTGAGTTCCAGTAACATAACATAGAGAGGCCTTGTAAATAGAAGCATCTGGCGATTTCGTCGTTTCTGGTTCCTCATCTGTTTTCGGTTCCTCGTTTTGGGTTACCGATGCCTCATCGGATTCAACTTCCACATCCAATTCCTCGTCTAATTCATCCTCGGTAGCATTGGCCCTGAACCGGAAGCCTGCCAGAAATAGAAAAACCCAAAGTTATGGTTACGAAATGCCACGTCGAAGTGAAAGTGATAGAACTTCTAATGAATTGAAACTTACCGTTGTCCGCCGTAAGGAGAACCGCCGAAAAAACCAGCAAAGCAAAGAACAATAGTTTCTTCATCGGAAGTAACTGTTCTGCTACTTGAATCACTGAGTTTATTCACAAAATTTACACTTTATTTATTCACTGGAAAAGACACTTACATCCGCTAGCGCAAACCGTGATAATATGAGGTAGCCAAATCCGCTTAGCCGATCGAGCTGCACGGCTGGACGTTTTGCGATGAAAACGTCAGTAAACGTGCCAACCCAGGCTCTACCTAAAAGGATCTGTTTGATGTGAACTTTCCGGATTGAATCCGAAACGTTTCCACTGAAATCTGTATACTACGCGAGAGTAATCTGTACCGAAAAACAACTTTGACGGATTTAATGGACACCCCAAAATTTCACTATTACGAATAAGAGAGCAAAGCAATACGCAACCAAAACATTCGATTGGCTTGTACTAAATTGGCTGCACACTGTTCTAAACACTTTTAGTACATTTGCAGGATGGCTCATTTGCCGGATAACTATTATCCTCTATATAATAGTTATCCGGCAAATGAGCCATCCTGCAAATGTACTAAAAGTGTTTAGTACAGTGCGCAGCCAATTTAGTACAAGCCAATCGAATGTTTTTGTTGCGTATTTCTTTGCTCTCTTATTCGTAATAGTGAAATTTTGGGGTGTCCATTAAATCCGTCAAAGTTGTTTTTTGGTACAGATTACTCTCGCGTAGTATACAGATTTCAGTGGAAACGTTTCGGATTCAAACCGGAAAGTTCACATCAAACAGATCCTTTTAGGTAGAGCCTGGGTTGGCACGTTTACTGACGTTTTCATCGCAAAACGTCCAGCCGTGCAGCATTTGGTAGAAAAGCTCGATCGGCTAAGCGGACGCATCAGCGCAAGTTGGATTTGGCTACCTCATATTATCCCGGTTTGCGCTAGCGGATGTAAGTGTCTTTTCCAGTGAATAAATAAAGTGTAAATTTTGTGAATAAACTCAGTGATTCAAGTAGCAGAACAGTTACTTCCGATGAAGAAACTATTGGTCTTTGCTAGTTTTTTCGTCGGTTCTTACGGCGGACAACGGTAAGTATCAAGTTTTCATTGGAAGTTCTATCACTTTCACTTCGACGTGGCATTTCGTAACCATAACTTTGGGTTTTTCTATTTCTGGCAGGCTTCCGGTTCAGGGCCAATGCTACCGAGGATGAATTAGACGAAGAATTGGATGTTGAAGTTGAATCCGATGAGGCATCGGTAACCCAAA
>NW_026598944.1:0-98000 GCF_029784155.1 Uranotaenia lowii
TAATTTCGGTTTACATACTCACACAGCGCTCGGTGCATCATTTGACAATATCCTGGCTAGCTGATATTTGCATTCCGCTTTGTCTTGTGATGTGATGGAATATGGGATATATTTTGTATGGATGCTATCAGACATATGCAATGCGGTTGCGCTGGGAGGACAATGTCAGCCATGAGAAAGCTTGTTAATGCAGGTCCGGCATAGAATCTAATGCAGATAATCTCACCTCCAAAGAAGGTTATTATTGGATTAGAGTCCCATTTTTGGGTGTACTAATCTTTTCCATGTAGCATTACGATATTTACTGATTCCTGAAGAAAGATCCAATTGCAGGTTGAGAAAGTGGGACGCTTCCAGAATCTTGGTAGCCAAATAATAGGTACTTGATTATAATTCCAAGAAGCACATCGATATAAGGATCTGATCCATCTATGGGCGGAAATCCGGGTATTCAAATTAAGAGTCAAATCTAGCAGTAATATGGTGTAAAATTTCGTCTTTCATCGCAGTGAAGATGCAAAATCTGCAACTAGGTCTTTTTGTGTATCGAACCTAGCGGAATCCAATTGAACATTGAACTGCCCGTGCTGGCTATGCCTTGGGGCAGAGGGCAGAACTAAAAATCATCGACAAATCTTGACTAGCATCAAGTGATGATCCTTGCTCGATTCGGTGAACTGATTTTTTTTATTTCAATCCCAAATAAGCTTAAAAGAATCGGTCGCAGCGCTAGAGGCTTAAATGAGTAATTTCAATTTTTTTCGTCGATCCGGTAGAAAGAATAAAAGAGATTAATATTACGGACATCCTACCTCTATTTTCTCCTAAGTAAAACTTCGAGGCAATTTGTTACCATTCAGTTCAGTTAGTATAATCTTTTTGTCATGGTAGTTTGTTTGAAACAATGTGTTTAATCTTGAAGAAAGAACCTTGTCTTAAATGATAGGTGAAAACATAATCAGTCGATCTATGGATGAAGACATTTTCCAGACCATAAAATTCTTTCTCCAAAACATGCAAATGTTACCTTTCTGGGTCTTTGCATCGAAATTTGTTATTCCCAGTTCTCAATCCCAACCATAAGCCCCCCCCCCCCTTCAGCAAAAGACACCCAATAATGAGCGTTTGAAAAACATATTCACGAAAACCTTTGTTGTTATTTTTCTTCTTACAATCCGCTATGTAGATATTGGTACGCATAGAAAATCGAATTGTTTTATTATTCGTTGTTTTTGGGAAGGATTGCTTCAATCGGTCAGCCCGAGATAAAAGAAGGCGATCCTGTGGCCACAGGTGGGCACACATACCCCCTCAAATGGTCAGCAACTTGGAAAAATAAATCTTTCATTTCCTCCAGGCTAGGCGAAATCATTCGTCTATGATTCCGGTTGGCACTGGACCATGCCAGGACCGAATCGAAAAAGGTTCATCTTTCGGTTTAATACTGAAACCGATTTCGAAGGTACCTTCTATGTATCTTCACCCCCGGAAGGGGTGCGAGGGCATTCTCGGCCTTTCCGTTTCGGCAAAATATCTTCCTTCGTTCAAAGGATAGTTCTCCCTACCCTACATCGTTTGGGCGGCCGACGACGGACGGATGTGGTTGAGAAATAGCAGAATGTAAAATCAATTTCAATCCTAATTCAATATTTACGTTTTGAAAGTCATATTTTGCCGACTTTCTACCTTTGTCGGTTGATTTCGGGGCGAGCCAGCACCGGAAAAATGGCAGCTTGAATGATAAAACAATGCGTTCCACTACAGAAGATTTCAGTTAAGCATTTTTTTTTGCGGAATATTGTATTTATTATCGGGGGGATTCACCTCAAGATTTGGGTACGGTGATTTTGTGGTCGATAATGTGAAATGGATGAAAATTCTTTCATATTTTGTTTACCCAAACCAAGAGGTAAAGAATATTTGGATCTCTGTGGTAGACCGCCCAGTTAGTTTGAATTCGTAAGTACATCTTACTCCAGGGTAAAATCAATAATGTATGAAACAAATTCAGGCTTCTGCACGAGCCTACAGAAATAGGCGCTGAAAACTTTGAATTTTCAACATATTTTCAACTATTTGTGCATATATTGACTGCCTTGTTTTGGAAACAATCGAATTTTTTTTTTCACAACTAATATTCTGGAAAACTAATCAAAAAACATTTTCAAAAATTTATGTTTTCGAAATTCGAAAACTTGAAACTTTTTTCATCCATTACGCCAATTCAGCAGAATTTTCAGTGCGTTTGGTGATACAAACTAACTGAAGTAGAAACTCCGATCACCAAATAAGAAATTTAGATGGAAAGTAGCTGTCACGTACTAAATGGAACAGTACCGTTAAATATGAATAATATGTAAATAATTTTCCACTATGTTATAGAAACAGAAAACATAAATTCACGTGGTAGCTCTCCCAGTAACTATCCCTTTTTATATCTTACTCACCTTTTTTTCATAGATTTGTTTACATTTGAGACACACATACAATCAGAGTGTCCTAAACTTGCATGGATACAATAAAATTTGTAAAATCTAACATGTTGCCGAAATAACAGTATAATCTTGAAATTCACAAAATTTGGAGCATATTTTCATCGCAGAAACTGTGTCACAAAACACAGAATTTTGAAATTTTTCACAGAATTCACAGATTTTTGAAATTTCATACACTTTTTCAAACTTATAAACTTTGATGTCCATATTATTATGGATTTCTGACTCAAAATCATGAATATGTTAAAAGATAACACTGTTTCTTGATTTCTCTCATGTTTTTTGTTAAAATAAGCATATTTGATATGTTTTCTCGGTGAAAATCGTACTAATAGATCACAGAATCTTGTCACTAAATTTTGGAGTCAAATCACAAAATAACAGATTTTTTTTTGTCAAAAACACAGTTTTTTCCGGCAACCTTGGTTGCAGGCTGAAATAGATCGTAGCACAAAGTCCCAGGAAAATTTGGGTCAGATTGAACCACGGGATGAAGTAATTAAAAGTAATCGGCCAAAAGAGATCAAAGTAATTAGTGAAAAAGTTCATAGTTTTTAATGTTCCTCTCAAACAAAATGTCTCAAATTTCCATAAAAATTACTGCTTTCTACGGCTTGTTACGTCACTGTTTCTGTGGTCCAAATTTTGAAAGGATTTCAAGCTGGGCCTTGGAACAATTTTAGCAGGCAACGAATAAGTTTTTCAACAATTTGAACTCAAATTTGGTTCGTAAGCCATTCGTGGTGCTTTATGACAAATTTATAAAGTCTTCGTTATCTTAAAGCCTATTTTCCTTAGGAACAGTTAGGTATTTCAAAGGGACTACATACCAACTTTATATTGAAGCTTTAAAACTGCGTCTGTTTATTTAAAAATCAATAAAACTGCAATACGACGCTTATTCACACGAATGGATTTTTTTCCCTATTTTATCTCAGCCATAAGAATGTCTTATCATATAATCTCAATGTGATACGAAGTTACAGTCTTCAATAAAATTGTTCAATAAAAAAATTCTTTGAAGAAAGCATTAATTGACATAAAACTTATCAGCAAGCTCGGTTTTACAGAAGAAACAAACATGAAGTTGATTTTCAGAACAAAATATTTAATTTTCTCATACAAACCAACAAAAGTTGAAATTGACTCATCCCAGCAAACATTTTTGTAGGTATATTTCTCTACAACTTTGTTATACGTCTCATATACATTATGGAATGATCGTATGAAACTCGAAAAAACAGCATTTACCTACCAAAGTGGAGGCAATATACATACATTTTTTCAATTTCTGGCTAAAGCGATAAGATTATACGATTTCGACGATATAGGACACCATATTCATACATATCAAAAGAATGCAAGAGAGCACCAGTTTTTTTTTCTCTCAACGCATGTCATTGCGTTAGATGGAATTACGATTTGCAGTAGCGTTTTTAATGACTTGAGTTATCATTTTAATGCGATTTCATGTTTGCTGGGATGTAAACGTTACTTAGAAATTCTGCGAAAATATAACCTAAAATTCATTCTAATGCAGTCTAGACTTAGATTTTAATGAGCAAGTACTATTTATTCAAATAAAAATTGGTTCCGGTTTGCTTACCAATTGAACATGGACGTGGAGTTTGATATCAAACTTTTCCAATTAAATAAATATGACAGCCATTTTAAAACACCAGATGTTACACTACACAGCATCAAGATTCTGATAATCGGAAAATTATATAGCCCTACAAGATTTTTTAAACTTCTCGCATGCTTTGATGGATTTTCCAAAACTTAATTTTTATGCTTATTTCAACCATTGTCGCATTCTTTTTAAAGATGATTGAAAAAAAAAATCAAAAACAGTTATTTCTTCATCAAGTTGTAAAAATCGAGGTTTGCAACGAGTTGCATACACAATTTTATAAAAATTCGAAAAATTCCCATGAAAACTTATTAATTAACTTTCAAGAAGAAATAACAACGACCATGCCAACGACTGAAAATGTATGTTCAAGTATGTAGTTCGTGTATTTGCTCTTTAATTTCGAAGATATATGGGGAGGGGAAGGGGCAAATAGCAAATTAATAGTTATTATTATTGAGTGTATTAGTGAAGTTACTAAGTTAATCTTACTTTAATAGTCTGATATAGAGTCAAATTCACTTGATTTGAAAATTTATTTTCATAACCACTATAAGAAAGAATTGTTTTAACCAAGATTTTTTTTCTCGTGAAAAGAATTTTTTATCTCGAATGAGTTCTTGATCAAGCCCTTTTACATGCGTTTTTTTGGTTATATAATGTGTTGTATTTTAGCCTGGAAAACCTCAAGAATATACGCTTTTATATATTAATGAGCATTTTAAAAATGTGTCTAGAGAATGTACAAAACTTGATTAATTGGAAAACCTAAATCACGATCTTGATCAAGTTTGCTGAACCTTGATTCTAATCTTAGATCAGAAATTGATCTATATTTCATATTTGCTAACATCGTCGAAATGATACCGTGTTAAAAAAAAAGACATACACCGTCTTAGCCGATTTAGGCTTTACAGACTGAATAAATGACGTGGATAACTTAAGATTAACATTTAACACCCAGTACCGAGATGGGAATCGAACCCATGCCATCAGTGGACCAGCGGTTACCGTCTAACCACGCTAACCACTCGACCACCGAGACGTACTATGTTATGTCCCAACTCGCCTTTAGATTTTAAACTGTCCTCTCAACTTCAACTAGCTTGAAAATTCTATCGATATTTTCAGGCTGTCCTTTCATCTTGCTAGACAAATTCTCTTTATACCTTCAGGCAGGGCCGCAGGAAGAAACGACTCATGGAGGGGAGGGGTGTTTGGTGACTTATTTTTACCCATGATTTTTTGTCTAACAACGCATGAATAAAAAAAAATTAAGCAAATTATGTTTATATGGTTAAAATTTTTGAATTTGTTCAAAAGTCTAGTAGATCAAAGTTATTTGATTTGAGCAGAAAATAAGTTTTTTTTAGGGAAGCCTTCATTTTCTTAATAAAAACTTATTCAATACTCAAATCAATCAAGCCCAATTTTCTAAACTCTTTTGCAAATTCCATGATTCTAACCTTCGATGAAAATAAATAAAATTTCAAAAAAAAAACAGTAAGAGATAAAAAGAATTTTGAATCAAATTTGCTTGATGAAAACTTGAACTAAATTTATGATTTAAGTTTGAAATTTGGTTTTAAAAAAGCTGAATATTAATAATGTTAAACAATGCACCGAAAAAAAAAAAATTAAGCGGATTTTTTAGGTGAAGATCAGGTACATGTTTCTTAAGCAGGAAATATTTTTCATAAAGAATCAATTCCATACTAAAAAGGGGCAATTGCCCCGGGCTCCCGGCTCAAGGGGGCCCCCCGAGGGAAAAAAAATATTAACATTCCTTTTATCATACTATTTCAATTTCTACAAATCTATGAAAAGAATTCAAAACTAGAAAATTGGAATGAAAACGTAAATGTAACAACTAAAGGGGCCCCCGGGAAATAATATCCAGAACAGTTTTTCTCTTGCATAAGTTAAGGGGGGCCCCTAGAGTTTGCGAATTCGAAACAAAAATTAAGAAGAATATGAGGCAAAACACCTCAAATTTAATTGTTTTTTATCGAAGCACGTCAGT
Organism: Uranotaenia lowii; assembly: GCF_029784155.1. Lineage (NCBI taxonomy): Eukaryota > Metazoa > Arthropoda > Insecta > Diptera > Culicidae > Uranotaenia > Uranotaenia lowii. Next base: position 6,152 of record NW_026598944.1, read on the forward strand.
CAGGATATTCTGCAGAACAGGAAAAATAAAGAAAAACATCTTCTCATTTTATTGTACACAAACGTCTTCAATAATAATGTTTATTATTAATTGTTAACTTTTCAAGTAATGCTGACTGCATAAAAAGAGCAGCTAATTTCATAAAAACTGGCTCGCAGTGCTAAGAAAAAACAGAGAAGCTTTATGATAAGCATTTCAGCATTTTACCCGGGCAGTATCCGGGTGTATATCGCGTATTATTATACCTTTTCACGTTTCGTTGATTATTCTTGGAATTTCCGTTGGTTTATAAATTCTAAAACCTTTTCTCTCCCTATTTTTTAAAATAAAATAGATTTTATTCATTGAGATTTTCAAGCCTTGTGTTGTTTTTTTTTTTCAGTTAGTGAAGTTCAGTTTCATGGTTTTTCTGAATTTTGAGCACTCAGGATTTTTGTTTAAGGTATTAAACTCTTTTGGAGTCCCTATCTAACTTTTTTCAATGACAACTGATTTCGTGTTTTAATCATTTAATCTCTATTCTAATTTTTTTTTTCAATCGATCATTTTTGCACTATTACTCCTTTGGCATTGAGGGCATCGAAAGAAACTTTTGTCACATTTAGATTAACAATCTGATAACAATTTTTTTTATCTGATTAGGGTCATATTCTCATTTTTTTAAAATTTATTTATTAATGGATTTGCAGTTGAAGAAGTCTTGTAAACTGTTGCCTACTACCTTCACAGAGGATTCATACAGTGTAAGCTATTTGTTTACAATGGGTTGATGTGAGCGTATTTTTTTCAATGATTACTCTCAAATTAATCCAAATATTTTTTTAAGGAAAAAATAAAAGGCAAACTTAAGCAGAAAAATCTCGCACATCGTTTACGCTAAGCTCCGGTGGTATTATTTTTTCTAAGCAAAACATTCCCGTTTGCGTACCAAACGTATTTATAAATATGTTCATTCTTAAATTTCCGAGCAGCCCCCAACAGTTGTTGATTGGCGGTAGTTCTACTTTGGCTCTGATTGTAACTTTGAATCTATTTTTTAAATTTATTTCATATTTTGTTTCCCAAAACCTGAATTGAAATTATGAATTAGGTTTGAGGCACTGAATTGTGGTTCTGAATATAAACTGATTTTCAGTCTTGAATTCTTAAACTATTTTATCTGTATTGTTTGAATTTAATTATTCTGTACATTTTTTTGAATTTTATATTCAATGTTTCAAATCTTTATGATGCTTTCCAAATGTCATGAGTGTAGAGAATATTATAAATAGATAGGTAAATATTAGTTTTATTGAAATCATTTTATTTAGGCTTATAAGTTAGCAGTATTCAAAAGTCGTATGAACGACCCTGTACGTTTGAGTGATCGATTTTGTGAACATCGATACTGTTGTCAAGAATGACGGCTAGAATAGACGAGAGAATATCAATTTAAAAATACTCAGAGTATAATACATGTATGAGAGAGTGAGAGAAAGCGAGAAGTTCGAACAGAATAGGTGTCGTGTGCATGGTTGCCACATGTACAGATTTATCTAGACAGGTACAGATTTTTGAGCTCATTTTTGGTACAGAATCTGTACGTACAGATGACAGATTTTCAAAATTTGGTACAGATTTGTACAGATTTTTTACTTTTAAAAATTGAAAAAAGTATCTACACTTTACTTTCATCCAGTTTATTGAAAACTTTATAAAAAAAAGTCAGAAGTTTGCTTTTATTATTCTGACGATAGGAGTTCCTTACTGGGAAGTACACGCCCATATAAAGGATGTTAAAAATCATACTGCAACGCAGTCGCCAAAAGGATGAAAATCCCTAAGAAAAAAAAAACTGTAACGCTGACAGACAGAATTAAATATCTGATTATAATCCCCCACTCCTCAGCAGTGGTTGAGCGCATATGTAAATGCCAATTTAACCATAATTCGTAGGCGTCTGAGTGTTGACACGCTATCTTTAGAACGAAAAGTTAGTATTTTAGATTAAACGGTGGATCGAAACATGTCGTATTAAACATGACGCTCAAAAATCGTTTTAATAAAACTATGTATAAAAATTATGAACATTAGGAAGTGTTTGTTATGAAAAATATTTTTCAATGTCAGTTTTTAAAAGAGAGAAAATAAAAATGATTAAATGAGTTTCACAAAAAGTGTTTGACTGAAAAAATGTAGTATGTGCAATAAAGTATCTATCTTTTTTTAGATTGAAAAAAGGAAACAAAATCTTCACATATCAACAAATTGAATGGAGAACTTTGTTTTCTTTGGTACAGATTTTAGTACAGATTTTTTAGTTTTCGGTACAGATGAAACAGATTTTTACGATGAGCGGTACAGATTTGGATGTGGCAACATTGGTCGTGTGTTTATGAGGAACGATGAGTCAGTTAATAGAGCGAGCTTTAAAGATACGGATGATTCGAAGTGTTTGTGTTGAAAAACGTGAATATTAGGAAGTGAAATTGGAATAAAAAGGAAGAACATTAAATTAAAAGCAAACGTGTCTGAATGAGGCGACGATCAGTCACGACAATGAGTTAAATATTTCTCGATGAATCACAAACCATCATCAATGATGTAATGAAAATCACTTAAAATATCTATCCGGTAATTTATCTAGATCAGAGAATTTAGAAAATGGAATGAGAATAAAATTTTGCATTTTGCAGCTCAAATCAAAGCTTTCATTTTTTTTTTTAATTTCTAAACTCTTCCGCAATGTTTGCACGTGATTAATTAAAAATTTATATTTGAAGGTACGCAGACAACATGGCAATTTGAAGACAGTAAACTGAGCTCATAAATCCAGTTCTTTTACACGTTTAGAATGTTCTGTATTCTCTGGGATAGCATTTGAAAAAAAAATTGAATCATAGGGGCTTCCCTTAAAAAATTGCCCCAGGCCCCTCGATGGCTTAATCCGGCCCTGAGATTGCCAACCCGGCAATACCCGGTTTTAACCGAATTGACCTGGATATTTAATATAAAATTTGGGAAAAGTCCTGTCCGACCCGGTTGCCCAGATTTCATTGGAAAATCCCGAATTTTGCCCAGGTTTGTACTCATTCTCATTCTTAAATCAAAATTAATAGAAAAAAACAAATTGTTTTGTTATTTTTTTTAGTTATGCGTCCAAAGTTTCAAAAAATATCATGAAAGGTTTTTTAAGTTTTGTTTCTTATTTTTGATGAACAATTTCTAGGTTTTGACCAAAATTGTTCGGTTTTGCCTGAATTTGGACGACAATTTTGAAGTCAAATACCCGGATTTTGCCAGGTTTTTATATAAAACAGCCCGGATACGTGCTGAAAAAAATCTGACAACCTTATTCTATGAACAAATGAGAAAATTTTGAAAAACAATATCAGAATTTTGAACTTGAAATGGGTTTTTGAGGTTTCTGTATTTGTAGTTCAGTTAGTTACTCTTGAATATCTTTGCTTTATTATCATAATAATGAATTTATAATTTTGAGTATAGAGAAGAATATCTCGCTTGCTTTTATGGACCCCCCCCCGGTTTAACCCTTAAAATCGCATCCCCCCCGTTCATACGGCTATTCCCTCAGACTGTCCTCTCAATTCGCCTTTCGATTTTAAGCTGTCCTCCAACTCACTTAAAAATGATATCGATACGTCCAGGCTGTCTTCTCAACACGCTTGAAATTTCTATCGATAATTTCTATCAATACGTTCAGGCTATCCTCTCAACTCGCCTTTCTATTTCAAGCTGTCGATTTTCGTTTTTTTATTTATTAATATTGCTTAAAACAGATACATAGATATTGAATTACATTTATCCAGGTCCCAAAATTCTTTCTAAATCCTATCTGATTATTCTATCTTTTTACGAATGTCATCCCTAAAATATTCTATCAATCCTCTACCTATATTTTTTAAATTATATTTTATACATTGAGCTATACTTGATCCAATCTCACGTGCTTCGAGATAGAGAAGTATTTAGCTATCTCCGGAATCGTTGTTATCGCCTCACTGTTTTACCTCTATACCTTTTAGTTTTCGAAATAATCAATGGTTTACCACGAGCTGGTAAGTTCGGGTGAACATCGTCAGCTGTTTTTTCTTTGTCGTCCTCGGTGATTTGTGGAATGATGTCTTCGTGCCAGGGAAGCAAATCGAGCAGATCTGATAATGATAACTGGTTTATCGCTTGTGTAACACTTAGCGATAAATATGAGAACGCGATGACTTCTGATCCCTTTCCAATGCCGATCAAGATAACTCGTCCGAAATTATTTTCTCTCGGTCAGTTCTAGTTCTGAGAATATTCACCGACAAAACTGGAAGCGAACGAAAGAACATACGCACAGAGAGTGCTTTTTCTAGCTATTTACGTTCATTCTGACTCTACGCGCGCTTAACTCCATGCAAAATAGTGAGAAATTTTCTCTCGTCCGGGAGCGAGAACTTATCCTCAACGTTACAAGATACGATAAATTTGAATCGGAAAGCACAACTTATCGAGAGCAAAATTGAAGGTGATAAGCACTAGTATAGTGTTCTTGCGGATGAAAATCTCTCTCACGGTTGTTTTGATCGGTAATTTCTATCGGAGGAAAACGATTTTTGGATTCCCTGCTTCGTGCTCGAAGCTTTCCGGAGAGTCCTGCTTCGTGCGTTTTCCGGTGAGACGAATATTTTCGCCGCGCAGTAAGAGAGCGAGCAGTAGATATTCTATCGCCGTGCGCGCAGTTCTAGAAAGCTTGAGCTCACATTGTGCTTTTAGAACACATTGAGCTGTTTTGAGGAGTATAACACCCTTGGTCCCAAGACCAATTTGACCGTATTTCTTCTAATAGAATTCGCCATTTTCATCATCCCGAAGAAAGATTCCGTTTATAAAAAGAATTGAAGGAAATAGTCTGAGAGACTATCGCAAAACAAAAACTTAACTTCTTGACAGCAAACTATGAACACGTCCATTTTGGCCAAACACTCGTTCGCGAATGTTTCGGCGATATTTCATTACCCGCTTATTTTCAAAAACAATAGTCATCTAAAGGGTAATACGGTCAAAATTTGGTCAATATCAACTTGACGTATTTCTTCCAATTTTGCATTTAAAAAACCTGAACATCCCTCATTTTGAAGGTGTGTGTGTGTAGAATGTTGGTCCTATTTTGATTTTGGAATGCACTCTTCAGTTGTCAAAATGCCGTCCAAGGAAGAAGAGCAGCGTATCAAAATTTTGCTCCCGCATCGCGAAAATCCGAGCTACTTGCACGCAAAGCTGGCAAAATCGCTAAAAGTTGCCTAATCAACCGTTACAAATGTAATTAAAGTGTTTGGAGAACGTTTGTCGACAGCCAGGAAGTCTTGATCAGGGGAAAATCGAAAACCGGAAGCCGCTGAGACGACAAATAAAGTTGCCGGTAGTTTCAAGCGAAACCCTAACCTCTCTCTCCGAGACGCCGCAAATAAGCTGGGTGTATCGTCTACAACCGTGCATCGAGCCAAAAAACGAGCCGGACTTTCGACTTACAAGAAGGTATTGACTCCAAATTGCGATGATAAACGAAATACGACGACCAAAGCGCGATCCCGGGATCTATACACGACGAAGCTGACGTAGTTTGACTGCGTGGTAATGGACGACGAAACCTACGTCAAAGCCGACTACAAGCAGCTTCCGGGACAGGAGTTTTATTCGACAAAAGGAAGAGAAATGGTAGCAGATATTTTCAAGCACATGAAACTGTCAAAGTTCGCGAAGAAATATCTGGTTTGGCAAGCCATCTGTACTTGTGGCATGAAAAGCAGCATTTTCATAGCTTCCAGGACTGTCAACCAAGAAATTTACGTGAAAGAGTGTTTGAATAAACGTCTGCTGCCTTTCCTGAAGAAACACGGTTGTTCCGTACTGTTTTGGCCGGATTTGGCATCTTGCCATTACGGTAAAAGGCCATGGAGTGGTACGCCGCCAACAACGTGCAGGGTGTTCCCAAGGACAAGAACCCTCCCAACACGCTAGAGCTCCGCCCAATTGAGAAATACTGGGCTATTTTCAAGCGGAACCTAAAGAAGACCAAAAAAAAACTGCTTAGGACGAGCAGCAGTTCAAGACAAACTGACTTTCTGCGGCGAAGAAGGTGGACAAGGTGGCTGTACAAAATCTGATGGCAGGGGATAAGCGTAAGGCCCGGCAATTCGGATTTGGAAAAGTGGGAGCCTAACTGAATATTTTTCCTGAATTTTAAACTAAAGAAACTGAAAAAGAAATTTAATTTGATTTTTTAAATAAACGATTTCACCTATTTATACGCGGTTTCCCTTGACCAAATTTTCACCGTATCACCCTTTAACACTACGATACTATATTTTCCTTTTCCCTTCATTTCAACTGGTCACAATATACATTTCACATAATTTACTCATTTATCAGTTTTTTTTTCAAACGGGATATTTATGAGCTGAGCAAGTTCGATGAAAATTAATTAAACGTGAATCGTCGATCGCGTTTGTTTACCTTTTCGGTTTGACTTTTTTATAACTTTTCATTTTATAAGGCTAACAAGAAATTACCGATCACGGTCGCCAAATGTGCACACTCGACTCGCTCGCTCGCTAGCAGACTGACTGCGTACACGCTTTTGATGAACTACGCGGGGTCGATTAAATCTTTTGCAGTGCTAAAGTATGTTACCTGTACGCCACGGAACTGGCATACGGGTGGTGGTTTGCGTTCAAAAATCTAGCGTAACATTTCAAAAGGGCGAAACTGCCACATGTAAACAAATCGAGTTAACGATCATTCCGGATGTACGCGGTTATACTTTACTGAATAAACGCGGTTTCATCTTAAAATCACTTAAAACTTAAAAAACAATTAGTTGGGTGAAACTTCTTGTTGATGCATTTTCGTTGAAACGAGAAGTTACGTCTATTAAAAATGGGGTTAATTTTTCTATTCGTGTAGGGCCAATTGGCGTAACTGAGTTGACGTGTGTAACAAAAAGGCCTAATTAGTTTTATCGCGTAGGACTAAAGGGCGAAACATAGAAACCAAAACAAAAAAAGCCGATCATTTGGGCGAAACTTGCTGCAGTAACTGAAATCGAAAACATAAAAGGGTGAAATTCTAAAATATCTTAAATTTTGTGAAAAATGTATATGTTCTTGATAACCAACGAACAATAAGTGAATATAATGCACTTTTTTTTTCTTGAACAAAAAGTTGTTGATTTTTCTAAATTGGTTTTGATTAGATGTTCGGAAATTTCAAACGCGTTTTTCTCGTTTCGAGCTAACTGCTAGTTTCGCCCTTAAAAAGTGTTACGCTAGAAATGTTTGAGTGGGTAAGCCTTGTTTTATTAATCCGAATGGGGAGTTATAATTCGTTGTTCTGAGTTACATTTCCTATCAATAGTTTTTTCCTGGTTTCTTTTTTATTTGCTTCATTCCAAACTGTGAATGTGACAAAACTAGTAGCATCTTGAGATAGAATTGCTATACTCAGTGGAAAATTCAACCGTCCGATATTAGCCTGGCGGTCAAAATTCTTCGTTCCCTGCTATTTTTATCATGTGTTTATGAAAGTTTTCGTTATTAGTTTTGCAGGAATATCCACAATTTTCTGCCATTATGATTTCTTACGACCTATTGTTTTTAACTCCCTATGTATAGGAGCCCATATATTTCCTCGATGTTTTTTATCACATTTTTTAGCTTGATTCAGTACTATGGAAATATTCAAACAATTTTAATACATCAAAAATTAAATAAACACTTTAAAAACCCTAAAATCCACTTTTTTAAAATAAAATTTGAACTCATTTTTTACACTATTTTAACAAAAAATGTATTGAAAAAATATATTTTTTTTGCAGAAATTGCTTAGTACGAAGTCAACAAAAATTTTTCAGTTGACGAATATTTTTCTCAACGGATTCATTGTCCATCCAATAGAGGGTTGAAAGACTTTTATGACCTATTTCTTGAGAACTTGATTGCAGTATAATGCTTGAGTTTGTTTCGAAAATGTTGAAGGGGCTCTGTAAATAATACGACAATTTTACTGTCTTTATTGAAGGAAATAGTCTCGAAAGTACTCAGTACTCAAACTTTTTTAATGGGGCGATCGATGTTTTATAAAATAGCTATAGATTTTTCGGTTGGTAATTAAGTGAAATAATTAGGTATATGTTTAGTTTTATTGAAATTGTATGTGTTAAGAAGTTTTAAGTTAAAATAAATATAATAATAGAAAAAAATCGGCATTCATGTGTCAGTTAAAATGAAAATCCAAAGCAATTTGTCCCAGTAAAAAAAAAGAATTCCAAGCACCCTGCCGGAATTCAATATTCATGTCAGTGGATAAAAAATTGTGAACCTGCAGTGTAAGCAAACAACCTAGCGATTCAAACTTAATCCAATGAACAACAGGACCAAACGTATTGCTATCCTAAAAATCCAAATCTATCGGATACATTTTTTCACCTATCAAACTGCTCCGTGAATCGAAAAACCAATTGGGAATTCGGGAGGATAAAAATATTTCAAATGTGATAACTTCTCCGTTTTTATGCTGTTATTTCGGGATTTGAGTTTATTTGTATTTACGATTATGAAAATTGGTTTACATCTCTCATAAACGTTTCGTCGAATCCGCGTCTTGCTGATTCTCTAGTTAGAGCTAGCCAGAGTGTGTAAAGTTGTCGTTTCTACGGGTAGAAAAGGTAGCAAGAAGCACAATTCCCTTAAGGGGACGACAACGCGTTTTCGAGCTGCCCCAGCGTCTTCACGATTCGAAGTTGGCATCCACGATTTTTTGCATGGTTTTACGATACCCCCTGTCTGAGACTTATGTATATGCAAGAGGTCTGATCCATTTTGGGGGATTTAGTTGTCAATACTCGCTTTTTTGTAGACGCAGTTGACGTAACCTGCATTCAGAAATTCTGAATTTCCAAATAAATTTGTTTTCATTGTATTTATCAATATTATCTAGAACTATAGTCTAACAAAGATGAGCCAATCCATTCAGCATCGCGGAAACAGTTGCATTTCCACGCGTTTGTAGCCAAACAACCAAACAAATCATATTCTCTCCAACATATTTGTTGTATTCCCTGGTCGATTGTCATGTGATGAAATATTTACATCGTTGCATTTTCAACAAACGGAAAAGCTAGACTACCGGGAAAATATTGAATGCTGATTGAATTTCAATTTGTTATGAAATTTTTAGAAACTTCAGTTGCAACTACAAGGTGATGGGACCAACTTTCGCCTTATCCCAAAAAAGGCAAAAATGCTTCCTCTACGAAGAAAATGGTTCTTTCACCCTAGTTTCGTCAAAATTTGGTAGGGATGCCATAAACGACATAAAACACTGAAGGATTTTGAGAAAAGTTTTTACGACATGTCTTTCATGAAAAAATGAGAAAATCAAATTAAATTGCAAAGTTTTCATTGTAAGTTGACGTAGTTTGTGAAAGACACACTTCATTGTATAAACTAACAGGTTAAGGTGGAGGATATATGAGCTACACTTACATAAAACAAATCTTCGTTTTTTCTTGAGTGACTGGAACGTGACATACAATTGCAAAGTATTGAACAGGAGGAGGATTTTTTTTTTTCGTTTTCATTCCTACTAAAGGAACCAAATTGAAATGTCTTGCCCAGGAATTGTTTTATCGCTTGGAACCGGAATCCGCCGCTGACTGTCAAGGATTTACGATTGTGGAGAAAATGTGTCCCCAGAAAGCTGCAACGGCAAACCGGGCGGCTCCATCGAATCAGTGCTCTCTGGAGCCCCAGTGTCAGTTTATTATTCAATCATGCAAATGGAGATCTGATTCTAAACTTTTTATTTGCCGGCACAGTTTTTTTTTCATCCTGCCCTTTGCGCCGGAAACTTTTTTTGTTCTGCTCTCTTTCCCCATCAAATCCCATAGAGCTGACAGGCCCTGCCGGTAGAATTGTCAGATTTATTGTACTACTGTGAGTAGCAGCATGAGGCATCTTATTACTGTTAGAGCCCATTAATTTTGAAATACCAGAAAAAGAACGCCCGTTTCACAGAGAAATGAATACTACTTAGGGAAAGATACCAGGTATTTTTTCTCATTTAAATGTAGTTGATTCTTGTTTTTTTCTTGAATTTCAACTAATTCAACTAATTTTATTTTTATTTTTATTTTATTTTTGAATAGAATATTGAAGAATCGCAATATGAAAAGTGTTTTTTGTTTATTTTTAAAGATCACACTCTCTTAAAAAGTAAACAAAAAACATCTCTTTATGCTTTGATTTAAAAATGAATTGAAATGCCAATTTAAATTTTTTTTCCCTAATTTAAAATGATTTTTTCAATCTTCAATTTTCATCATGATATATTTAATTATCTTTTTTAAGTTTAAAACTTTGCTTTAAAGTTTTGAAATTTGAGGAGCAAATAGTGGAAAAAGTTTTACGTTTTTAGGGCGCAACTTGAATTTTTCATTTTTTTTTAAACTACCTCGCAAAAATCTTTCGAAATCTTCCCCCTCAAGCTTTCGAATATGAATTTCTAGATGTTTGTATTTATTGGAGCGTAGTCTACCTCAAATTTTACGCACACTTCTTCTAAAAAATGTTCGGCAAACTTTGTGAAGATGCGCTGATATGGAAGTCATTTTTTTCTACCATGGTATTTGTGCAGGTTCCGGGTTCCGCATCCAGGAATCGCCCGATGGTCTCCAGCTGGCTGTACGTATACTCACCTGATGCGTGTTCTCCATTACGGTCCAATCTACAATGACGCGCAATGCATTTGATTCCTTGCGACAGCCGTATGTGAGATAGTGTGTGTAGGAGTTAGTATAGTGACTGTGTATTCATAATTATACCAGATATTGATCAAGACCAAGTTGTATCTAAATCCTATATCGCACAGTATTGTCATTAAAACTTCTACCATCAATGTTATTGTTATAAACTCAGATTTCGTTCAAAATTTATATGTAGGGATTTATTTCCAAAAACATGATTGTATTCTTTGCTATCTCATGCTAGTTCTGATGCTTCGATTTAAAAAAAAAAATTAAGATTTATTTTACTTTTGTGCAAAAAATAATTTGTCTCAGCAATGTACAAATTTTGAAGGTTTTATTTTTTTCATATTTTTTTTGATTCATACCTTTGTGAAAAATCCAGGATGGCATAAGAATTTTAAACAACAAGTTTTAATCGAAAAAATTCTGTCAATGTCTTTTATTTTCACCTGTTTGTCTTTTGAGACAGTTGACTGGTAAATTGAAACTAGTTACTTTATATCTATTTACTAAGATGATTATTCAAATATTAAAATTAAAACTGGAAAGGAATATGAAAGCCTTCTAAGATAAAGTCCGAAGTCATTTTTTTTATCCTGCAGAGGGATTGGATTCCAAGAAATGAATTTATGGTCAGGCACAATATTTGAGGGATAATTTCTTCGAAATGCTATCTTTGTAAGGGACCGTTCAAATATACCGTTATGCAATTTTCGATTATTTTTGACTCCCCCCCCCCCTAACGTAACACATTTTTATCAGATTTTCTATAAAATCCTCGAAAACTGTAACAATCTGCTATACCCCCTTCCCCCCTAAACGCGTTACGTAATATTTGAATGGTCCCATTTAATCTACAGTGCTGCATCGAATTAAAGAATGTGACGAATCTAACATTATTTGGTCTTGATTAAAAAACAGCAAAAAAAGAAATCAAATAAGATATTATTGATGCAGACGATTTATTCCAATGTACAATAAATATGAAAAATAATAAGTTCAAGGCAGTATTATGGTTGACTCTAGAATGCATAACATACTAATAGAAAAGAAAAAAATTCAAACATGGAATCAAAGAAAAAGCACGATCCACGAGATGGAATAAAACACTTATTTTCCTAAACATTTTCAGACCTATGTAAATGTTATGATTTGATTAAAGCATTTTTTAGTTGATAAGAGTACAATAAGATTTGAAAAAAGTGCTGGTTTAATTTCACTATGTAGGAGAGAAGGGAGATACTTGATCCCCTTTTCCTATTTTCATAAAATCTTTTTGTGAAAAGTTGGCAACTCGCTGTCTTTTACATTTTCTGATAGCGTGTGATTTCAAGTTTATATGCTCCAAAAATTCGAACGATACATGAACTCGTAGATGAACTGGACGCATTTTCGTGAGACTAAAAAAATTTGTGATATTTTTCAAGTTACAGGAGACTTGATCCTTTACTAAAGCAGACTTGACCCTTAATTCAGGGTGCCCTGACCCAAGGCAAAAATATAGTAAAATCCGAAGATAAAATGTAGTGCCTATTTTTTGATATTTTAGTTCTCATTTCACAGTTTGTTAAAGAGTCAGCCAAAAGTTTGTCTACTACTCTACGATCATTGTATATTTTAAGACGCAATGTTCTAGTTTTCAGATAAACACAGTACTTTTAGTCCGTTTTAACAGATAATGAATAAACATTAGTATTGGACAGATTTAAGAAATTTCATGACAACGAATGATCACGATCCATTCAGAAGGAAAATATATCTTTTTGGGCTCTAGGCATTAATTACACACATAACATACATTTTGGAAAACTTCTTCTTAAAAAAATTGAGAGTTTACTATTGCTTTAGAGATATGGCATTATGAATTTCATGTTATACCCTAATGTTTGACATATTGTAATAAATATTTTTATTAAAATTTTTTCATGTGAGAAACAATTTAAAGTGATAAAAAAGATCCACAAATCAGATTTTGTTAAATTTTTCAAAAAAAGTTCAATAACTTGAAAAATAAAATGTTAAAAATTTATTGAGATAACGGTATTGTTGTTTTGTTCAATCAGGCACATTTTTTTAAAGAATTTTTGATGTTTGTAAGACTTTCCTGTTTCGAGACATAGCGAAGAATTCAAGTATCCCCAGGGATCAAGTATCCTCATTATCCCCTATATGTAAAAAAAAAGTTTTGGAAAACTAAATACTACCCAAAATGAATATTCTCAGGACCAAAAGTTACAAATTTAGTATCTTTGAGCCACCGAAAGTGTTGTGTTCAATTTTGTACTTAGGAGTTTCATGATTATTTTTATATCTTTTGAGTTTGTTCCAAACTGCCTTAGTTTATCAATTACTGCCATTTGTAAATATTATGAAGGTGTTTTGTAGAGATGTACTGCATATTCGGTCGGCCAAATATTCGGCGCCGAATACCGCCAAAAAACCGTTAAGCAGAATATTCGGCTCACCGAATAGACCGAATACATATTTTTCAAATTTTATATACTAACAGACTTGTCAAATTTGTCAACTGATGTTGGATAATTTATAAAATATCCGATTAATCCGAAAGTAATTGTTGAAAAACCTACAAAATCATCAAAAACTTATGGTTTCAGTAAAAGATCTTAGGTGTTTCCGTGTATATTTCACTGTAGATAGCTTTATAATTTGATTATCGTTTATTGCAGATTTTTTTCATATATCCAGGCTTGTCCATAAATCCAACAAAAAATTCGAGAAAAGTCTAATCTGACCGGGATAACTAGATATTATTTGAAATTTTCCGGATTTTATCCGGGTTTATTAAGATTATTTATTAAATAAAATAAATACTTAAATTCCTCTTTAAATTTTTATTTTAGATTTTACGTTCAAAAACGATTTCTTAGAGTAAATTTAATTATAAACATCAACTTTTCATTAACCCTTAGGTACGATTTAAACACTGCTGCTGTGATTCGATGAAAACATTAAATTTTAAGTAATTTGAAAATTGTTTGTTTGAAAAAAAAAATGCTTGAATTCTGTTGAGATATGCTTTTATTTTTACAAATTTTTCAAAAAAAAAAAACGTTAAAGATCTTTTATTTTTGGCAACTATTTTGAAGACATCTAGCTTGAATTCGACTTTCATCTGATTCAATATAAAATATGCAATTTTCAAGGTTGCTTACGATTTTTTGTTTTAAAATTCCAAAGTTTTTCCCCGGGTTTTTTCCGGTTAAAAATGATGATTTTCCCGGTATTTATTCTACTTGTTTTTTTTTTTTAATATAATATCATAGTGAATAAATAAAAATCAATGTAAAGCCCTCAAAATTTTTACAATTGTTGTCATGATAAATAAATATTTCGATGTATTTGTGCATCAAATCGACAGGTTTTCATAAATTTTTGGAACGAATCCAACAAAATAGGCATCTATTCATTGATTTGCTCCACAATATCTAAAATTTTACAAAAACAAGTCCGACTTATTTGACATTTGACGGGACACAATTCCCACTGAGGATAACCAAAAATTATTCACCCTTTCAATTGATTTCAGATCCATTTTGAGGAAATGAGATTAATTGAATTAAGAATCTAAAAATTTAAATTTTCGTTGATGGCAGAAAAGATGATAAAAAGTAAAATAACCTTATTATTTGCTCTTGTTTCAACTTGCCCAAAAATTTATCATTCCATTATCTATAGAAGAAACAGTTTCGCAAATCTTCATTGTCGAAACTTTTTGGAAAAACCTTGGCGATTAACCACATGAAAGCGCTTTTCGTTTTTGAAACTAAAATTGGAAACAGAAAGTAATATAAATGTGTCACAAAACAACAACATTAATCCGTAAATCACTCAAGTTTAATTTCAATTCTTCCTTGTTTGTATTGGGAAAAGTTGGAGGTAAGAATGTTTACATTTTTCAATTTCGTCTGCTTTGAAAAGGCGATAATTCTAAGTTTATTTAATACTAGCTGATCCCGTACGAACTTCGTTTCGCTTCCAACTTGGAATATGTCATGAACAGTTTGCATGAAAGTCAATTGCCAAGCATTTTCCAGGTGCGTGCCAAAAAAACCCGTGTATAAATTTCGACTCAATCGTTGCATAACAACGCAATTATTGCCAAAAAGTTAAACCCCTTTCGGTGGCCTCTTATACAATCTTTGATATCTGAAATCGATTGCCCTTCCCTCAAAACTCCCGTGTGCAAATTTTCAAAGCAATCCGTTACATAATAACGTAAATATTGCTAAAAACAGTGAAAAATTAATCTATATGGACGATCCCTTTCGTCGACCCCTGGCAAAATATTTGACATCTGAAATCGATTGCCTGTCCCTGAAAACTACCGTGTGCAAATTTTCATCCCAATCCGTAGCATAATATCAACGATATAGCAAAAATATTGAAAGGTTAATATGGACGACCCCCTTTGCCGGCCCCGTACACTGAATTTAATACCTGAAATCCATTGCTCATCTCTCAAAACACTCGTGTACCAATTTTCGTCTAAATTCGATGTATAATAACGACAATATCGCATGAACAGTGAATAGTTAATATGGACGACCCCTTTGGCCGACCCCTGATTTTAGTTTGGAAAAGTGAAATCAGTTGTTTGTCCCTAATAACTCCTACGTGCAAATTTTCATCCCAATGTGATGTTTAAAAACGTCTATATCACTAAGATACTGAATATTTAGTATGGACGACCCCTTTCGCCGGCCCCTTACACTGAATTTGATACCTCAAATCGATTGCACGTCACTCAAAACTTTCCTGTACCAATTTTCATTTGAATACGATGTATAATAACGTCATTATCGCAAAAACAGCGAACAGTTAATATGGACAACCCCTTTGGACGATCCCTTACACATAGTTTCACATCTAAAATCGATTTCTTGTCTTTCAAAACACTCATGTGCAAATTTTCAACACGATCCGACGAAAAATAACGTCAATATCGCGAAAACAATATTTGTCTTCTATGGACGACCCCCTTCAGAAGGGGTCATCCGAAAATCTAAAAACATTTTTCATCCTTCCTGGTCCTAATGAGCATCCCTGCCAAATTTCAGACCTCTAGCTCTTAAGACGGCTGAGTCTATAGAGGACAAACAAACAAACAAACAAACAAACAAACATACAGAAATTGCTTTTTATATATATAGATTGGTGTTTAAAATCCAAGAAACCTAAGCATTGACCATAGAACAGAAGTAGCTTTTGTGATTTTACGATCCTTATGAATCTTAATTCAGAGATTCACTCAGACACGTCTTTTTCTTTTCTTTGTTTTGTTTGTATTGCCTAGTGTTGCCAAAATAACAAACGTTGCCATAGACATTTATTTTATTTTATTTATCTACAGGGTTGCCGAATTCAACTATAATTTTATTTTTAATTAAATTTGATTTATTTTTTGCATATGACTCATCTCATCCTGAATTTTATTTACCAAATGTCTTTAATTTTGATTTCCTATTTCACATCTTTATTCTCCATCCTACAAATAATATTAGATTTCTGCCTATATTTCATTAAATCTCTACATTCCTTCTCAACACTATTCTCAATAAAATCTTTTATTTACAGACTTTTGTTTTTCTAAATTATAAAATTTAAAACTCTTATCTCAACTCTACATTCATTTTTTGCAAAAACTTTTCAAATCTTATGATTTTATTTATTTTATGCATATTTTTCATCCAATCCGAAAGTATTCTTCACAAAAGCCTTCCCAATTTGTGCTTTTCCTGTCACTTTGTTTTTGTTTACCAGAGCCGAAACAATCCGAAAACATTCTTAGCAACAGCTTTCTCAAACTGTGCTTTTCTTGTCAATCTGTCTGTGTTTACGAGAGCCGGAATAATTCGATAGCATTCTTAGAAACAGCCTTCACAAAAAGAAGGAAAGCTCAAAACAAACTATCAGCCTTAAAATTCCAAATCAAAATAAAAACCCAGATGCAACAGCCTTAAAAATCTGCGCTTCCTAAGCCAATTCGGTCTTTTTGCACCAGAAGGCCAAATCAAACCAACAATCAGCAACAGCAGCCTTAAAAATCTGTGCTTCCTTAGCTAATTCCGTTTTTTTTTTCACCGGAAGGCCAAATCGAAGCAGACAATCAGCAACAGCAGCCTTAAAAATCTGCGTTTCCAAATCCAATTCCGTCTTCTTCGACCAGAAAGCCAAATCAAAGCAAACAATCAGCAAAAGCAGTCTCAAAATCTGCATTTTCTAAGCCAATTCCGTCTTTTTCCATCGGAAGGCCAAATCAAAGTGAACAATCAGCAGAAGCAGTCTCAAAATCTGCACTTCCAAATCCATTCCATCTTTTTCTACCGGATGACCAATCCATAGTAAACAATCTGCAGCAACAGTCTTAACAATTCTGCGCTTAAAAAGCCATTCCATCATAACAAACAATCAGCAGTAGCAGCAGCCTTAAAAATCTACACTTCCTTAGCCAATTCCGTCTTTTTCCACCGGATAGCCAACAGTCCTAGAAATCTGCGCTTCTCTAGCCAATTTCGTGTTTTTTCCCCGGAAATCCAAACCAAAACAAACAACCAGAAGCGGCCTTAAAATCTGCGTTTCCAAAGCCATTCTGTCTTTTTTTAACGGAAGGCCAAATCAACACAAACAATCAGCAACAGCAGCCTTGAAAATCTGTACTTCCTAAGCCAATTACGTCTTTTGCCACAGGTAGGCCAATTCAAAGTGACCAATCGGGAGAAACTGCCTGAAAATCTGCACTTCCATATGTATTTCGATTTTTTAAACCAAGAAGCCTAACCAAAACAAACAATCAGCAGCAGCAGCCTTGGAAAACTGCGCTTCTTTAGCCATTTCCGTCTTTTCCACCGGAAGGCAAAACCAAAACGAACAATCAGCAACAGCAGCCTTGAACATCTGTGCTTCCAAAGCCATTCCGTCTTTTTCCAGTGGCCGAATCAGAAACAATTTTGTTCGTAACAGCAGCCTTTGAAATGCGTGCTCCCTGTGCCAATCCGTCTTCCTTCCGAGTTTTGTTTGTTTTACCTACACTCAGAAAAATACTATTATGTATGCCATAAGATTCTCTTATGAAGTGGCGCCATAAGAAAAGTTAATGAAATTCATAAGATTGTCTTATGACGCGAATGAATTCTGAAGATGAACGCCTACTTCAATGAGAGGTTGCTGCTTTTCATAAGAGATTCTTATGGAAACAGTAAATCACTTTCTAATAAGAAAAATTCTAGATATTTCATGCTGAAAACATTCACTTTATTGTTTGCAAATTTTTTTAAAATTAAATCCTTATGGTCACCATCAGCAGCGCATCAACAGACGGCTCCATCAAAGTATTTTTTTTGGCGCATCATAGACCTTTCGTTTTTTGCCGATCACCTTGCTGAAAAGTAAACAAATAATGTATTTTAGTTTATGAAAATTGAAAGAATTTCATATGACTCTTATGAAACATTATTTAACACTCTAAAAAGCGGTTCATAAGATGCATCTTATGAAGATTATAATAAGAATTTGCCTGAGTGTAGTGTTGCCTAAATAACAAACGTTGCCAT
This sequence comes from Uranotaenia lowii, assembly GCF_029784155.1. NCBI lineage: Eukaryota > Metazoa > Arthropoda > Insecta > Diptera > Culicidae > Uranotaenia > Uranotaenia lowii. The sequence goes on from NW_026598944.1 coordinate 24,509, forward strand.
TGACATATATCTATTAAGTTTTTTAACTTCAGTGTTACCGAATCCAACTATTATTTTATTTTATTTCTATTTAAATTTGTTTTATTTTTTGCATATCACTCATCTGATCTCTACAGTATCGTATTCAGTTTTCAGTTCTATGGTTTTGGTTCATATCTTTAGACCTGCAAATTTCCTATTTTCTCTATTTTCAATGTGTTCCTAATTATAGACATAGTCAAAGTTTTCAAAACTATATCAAAGTCATAGAATGTATTTGAAAAAAAAAAAAAATTATTGATTGAATTGTGTTTTAACTTAATTTTCAACGATCTGTTAAAATTAACTGTTTTAGGCTAATAAAACATGATTTTTTTTTACTTCAGTGTATCTCAAAGCTAAAAATGTTGAAAAAATATTTTTGTCAGGTTGTAAAGAACGAACCCCCCGCGACAGAGAAGGAAACCATCAAGTTTCAGAGAGCTTCTCAACGAGAACAGAATCGAAAGGAAAAATTTAAAAAAATCCTCAATAAAATACGTTGTATAGCGTCATCCGGGGCATCATGCAACACTTTTCAAATTCAATGGCTTCTAAAAACCTAATGTCCACTGATAATCCTACTGTTTGTACATCAAAAGTTTTAAGGTTAATGAGACATCAAATTAACGTAGTCAGAAAAATTATTGGTTATTAATTAAATTTACAAAACATGCGATTTTCACCCTACTAAGAAAAAGGGGTAAGTTGCAAAAACCTTTGTTTTTGATGAAAAAAAAAAAAGTTTTCATAGTTATAGTTTTGACATATTTGTGATGTCGTTGCGCATATAGCACGATCTTCAGTTATTTTTTATTTTGTTAGAATTAAAGTTTATATTTTTTCTGTCAAAGATTTTTTTTAAGTGAAAGCATAAGGGTGCTGTATACATTTAGGGATAAAAAACACAACAACAAAATTTAAATCATATTCTAGCATATGAACAAGATTTAAACTGTGAATCAGTGATTTGCATGTCGATGCATTTTAGCCCAGATTGGTAACGGAATTTTAAAAATATTTATTTTAAAAAATTAAATGATTGTCCGAAAAATATTCATACACCAACAGTGTTGATATAGGATAATAAAATCAATATAAAGTTTGTAGGTAATAACTTTAAGCCAATCCGTCACATTGTGTAAAGTATTTTACGGCAAAAAAATGTAAAATATTCGATTTTTCAAATTTTCTATAAGAATCAAAAATTTCAAAAAACTATCTCACGATGTGAGAAACTATGGCATCATCGTTTTGTTATCATTTAATGATATTTTTTTACATTATATTAAATTTTTTTAAAATAAGTGTTGTGGTAAACAAATGTTGCATGATGCTCTGTTTTACTGTTCTTATTTGTATCTATTACATTAAAGAATGTACTTTTTGAAATATAATAAATGTAGCCATATAAAAAGTAAAAGTTTGAATTTGAATAAGGTCAACATCGACTACTTTCTTCAAAACTAGCGTAAAGGAATATTGTGTAGGATTTAAATAGTCCTTTGGCTGGTAAACGGTGGATAATGTGCAACACGAGACCCCATAGTGGTCATATCACCTCTTATTCACAACTCCTATCTCTACCTCCCCGCGGTGCCGGCTGGGGTGCGAGTAACCTAAGCGGAGATCGGGTACCCAACCCCGGTGGATGCTTTGGTCGCATGCAGACTGAGAAGGTGGCCGCACGCGTCTGTTCCCCAGGTCAGGGGCGGCGTGCAACAACAACCGAGCGTCTGTTCTCCAGGTCAGGGGCGGCTCAAACAGCGTCTGTCTTGCAGCAAGCGGCTGAATTTATGAAATGCGGCTCCCGCCAGCTAAGTCCAAGATGGCAGCCCCATCGCGGGATAGGGACTTTAGGCTAACAACCTACTGCTCCCGATTCAGAAATTGTTACGGAATCCGAAAGAAATGACCGACCTGGAACTTTGGCGACGACTTTTAGCATGAAAACACGGACACGAATTGGAACTTAGAACGTTTTAACCCTTGCCCAACAAGGCAAACTGGAACAACTGGCTAGAGAGGCTAGCCGCCCCAAACTTGAAATTCTGGGACTGAGCGAAGTCCGTTGGCCTAACACTGGAGAACACAAGACACAGTCCGGGCAAGTCCTGCTTTACTCTGGCATACGAGGAGAACATGCTACTCGGGAACGAGGAGTTGGTTTCCTGTTAAGCCCGCAGGCCTACGCGGCCCTCATAAGATGGGAACCGATAAACGAAAGAATAATCGTAGCCAGATTTAGAACACGGGTTAGAAACCTTACAATGGTCCAGTGTTATGCGCCAACTGACGTTGCCGATTTGCAGGAGAAAGAGCAGTTTGACTGTAAAACTGAACAGCGTGGTAGAAAAAATTCTGAAGGGTGACATTCAAATCCATTTGGGCGACTTCAACGCAAAGATTGGCTCCGACAATCAAGACCTTGAGCGCATCATGGGGCGCCATGGCCTAGGACAGATGAGCGAAAACGGAGAGCTGTTTGTAGAATTTTGTGGCAACAACAACATGGTGATCGGTGGATCGCTCTTCCCCCATCGACCAGCACATAAGGTCACTTGGGTATCCCGAGATGGCCGAACAGAAAATCAAATTGACCACATCTGCATCAGCCGAAAATGGAGAAGGAGCCTTCTTGATGTCCGCAACAAGCGAAGCGCAGACATTGCATCTGACCATCACCTCGTCCTTGGCGAGATACGACTGAGAGTTGCGCGTGTTCAACGGCGCGAGGAGAAAGTCGGGTGTCGATACGACGTCCGCCGGTTGGAGAATCCAGAGGTGAAAAGGGCATACGTTGAACAGCTAGAATCCCGAGCCTCGGAGCTGCCGACAGACGGAACAGTCGAAGAACAGTGGTGTGGAATCAAGAATTCCTTTATCACGACGAGCCATGGTACTCTCGGTAAAGTTTGTGGAAGAAGAAGTGAATGGATGTCGGATGAAACTTGGAGGATGGTCGATGATCGGAGAAAGGCGAAAGTCGGAATTGAGCAGGCATGTACCGGGTCAGCCAAAACAGCCGCCCGCTTACGATATGCGGAGCTGGAAAAGACAGTTAAACGAGCTTGTAGACGAGACAAGAGAGCCTGGACAAACTCCCTAGCCGAAGAGGGGGAAAGAGCCGCCGCCAATGGAGATATCCGATTACTTTATGACATTTCTCGCCGCCTCAGTGGTGCAAGGACTAATGCAAGAATGCCGTTGAAAGACCGAGCAGGTCAGTTATTGACCGATCGAACAGATTAGCTCAAACGATGGACTGAGCACTTCGAACTACTCTTCCGAGTCACGAATAGCGATGGCCAACAGAACCCGCAGCTTGAAGCGCCAACAGTAAGTCGCATAAATGGCGTCAATTCGGAAGCGCCCTCGCTGGCTGAAATAGAATCGGCAATCAAAAACATGAAATCCAACAAAGCACCTGGGATCGATTGCATCCCTGCTGAAATGCTGAAAGCCGACCCTGCCCTGTCAGCACAAATGTTGCACCGTCTTTTCGCTGACATCTGGGATACTGCAACATTCCCGGCCGACTGGATGCAGGGTATCCTCGTAAAGGTCCCGAAAAAAGGAGACCTGACAGAGTGCGGTAACTGGCGAGGCATAACGTTGATCTGTACAACCCTCAAAGTACTCTGCAAAGTGATTCTGAACAGGATCCAGGAGAAAATAGACGCTACACTCCGACGGCAACAAGCTGGATTCCGATCCGGACGATCATGTGTGGACCACATCACAACGCTACGAATCATACTGGAACAAATCAACGAATTCCAGGACTCTCTTCTGCTGGTGTTCGTTGATTTCGAAAAAGCATTCGACCGACTTAACCATGAAAACATCTGGGCGGCTATAAGGCGACGAGGGGTCCCAGAGAAACTAGTCCATCTCATCGAAGCACAATACGAGGCATTTTCGTGCAAGGTCTTGCACGATGGTGTCTTGTCCGAACCAATCCCGGTAACTGCTGGAGTGAGACAAGGATGTATCCTATCACCGCTACTTTTCCTCATCGTGATGGATGAGATTTTGACTGGATCGATCGACTGTGCACCGAACCGAGGATTGCCGTGGAATCCTTTAACAATGGAGCAACTGAACGACCTTGACCTGGCAGACGATATTGTTTTGCTCGCCCAAACACAACCGGACATGCAGAGCAAACTCGACGACCTCACCGAAAGTTCCAAGGCAGCTGGTCTCAAAGTCAATGTCGGAAAGACCAAGTCGATGGAGATCAACACAGGAAATCCCTCCAGTTTCATGGTAGCTGGGCAACAAGTTGAGAAAGTGGAGTGCTTCCAGTATCTTGGTAGCCAGCTAACGCCTGATGGTGGTACCAGGAAAGACATCGAAACCCGGATCAGAAAGGCCCGATTTGCGTTTGCGAGTCTCCGAAACATCTGGCGTTCACGCCAGATCTCTCTACGAACAAAAATCCGAATCTTCAACTCAAACGTCAAATCCGTGTTGCTGTACGGGTGCGAAACTTGGTGCACATATGCGGTGACGACGCGAAAACTGCAAGTATTTGTAAACCGATGCCTGCGGAACATCATCCGCGCTTGGTGGCCTGGCAACTGGATCTCGAATGAGGAACTACATCGCCGGTGTCATCAAAGGGCGCTAGAAATCGAGATTCGGGAACGTAAGTGGAGGTGGATTGGGCACACGCTGCGAAAAGATGAAAACGAGATTTGCAGAGAGGCGCTTGACTGGAATCCAGAAGGTCATCGAAGAAGAGGCAGGCCCAGAAACTCGTGGCGGCGAAGCCTAGCCGCTGAAATTCGAACTGTCGACGAGAATCTTGACTGGGACCAGGTGAAGACGCTGGCTCCGGATCGTCAACAGTGGAGGTCTTTTACCACGGCCCTATGCACCGGAGGATCGGCGCGGGATCATTAAGTAAGTAAGTAAGTTTAAATAGTCCTTATTTCTCTATTCATATTCCAAAAACGTTGTAAAATGTATAAAAAGGTGAGTTTTGAGATTTTGCTCATAAAAGTATTTAAAAAAACAGACCCATAGGCAAATTCAGGAACAAAAAGTGTAATATTATTGGGTACGCTGATACATAGTTCTTCATATGTTACCATTAGGAACATCCATATGTTAACATTAGGAACAATTAGTGCCAAATTAGGAACATCGACACACTTCAAAAAACATGATGTTTTTCGTAAATTAAGGCTTGAAATGGTTATTTCAAACCAAAACCTTCAGAAAAAAATTGGAACTTAGTTTCTAAAAAATTTCATATCTAAGAGTTAAAGATTTGGCCTACTTATATCAAATCTAAAAACCTCTGACAAAATATAGCGAAATTAGGCTCACTTACCCTACTCTAGAATAATTTAGCGAATTTGTATCTGTGTTCTTCAAGAACTCAGAAACTACTGGACCGATTTATGTGAAATTTGGCATGAAGTAGTTTTCCGAATAAACAATTGTTCCTGTGAATTTTTGAGTCCCTCCCATTTAGGGAAGGAAGGTCTCTCATGCAAAGTAATTGAAAAAAAAAAATTTATTCTATCAAATAAAAAGTGGTGCTCATCATGTTTCGTGAAAATGTATACATTTGCATGTTTAATTTTTGGGACTCTTTGCATTGTTTGAGTTTGTTCCCTCGAAATAAACTTCACAAACACTTTTTGGAATTGTAAAATAAAACTAGCGAATTCGAAGAAAAAAACATTTTAAATTTTTAACAGCTAGGAGATTATTTTCGTGTCGAAATATCCGGGGTAGGAGTTTTCCATGGCTAACAAAAGTGTACATTATACTGTCCCCCATTTGTGTGGGAAATTCAAAACCTGTAAAATGTTATGCATCTGCAGCCTTAAAGTGATCCTACACAGCAAAAATTATTTCCAGAAAAATTACGCAAATGTTCTGTAACAAAAAGGAGCAGGACATTTACCGTAATTTTACAGGTCGAAAAACAAATTACGTGACGTGACATTTAATTTTTAGTGTACAACTTTTGTACAGGACATTTGCTGTAATTATAAAAGAATCTTCGTTAACTTTTAAGGAAAACAATTTAAAATTACAGGTTTTGTTAATTACAGGTTGATTTATTTTAAAGGTTGCAGTTTCAGTGACACGTAACAGTCAATTTTTTTCTGTGTAGAAACAAGCTCAAATATGATTTCAAAGTAGTCGATGATTCCTTTGAATTCAGCCACAGTATTTGAAAGACCCAAATACTCGTATTTCACTAGCTACTTGCTAGCATCCTCAGTAGATTATCGAGTCGAGGAGTCGAGTCGAGTGAGGATGCTAGCAAGTAGCTAGTGAAATACGAGTATTTGGGTATCTTAAATACGTGGCTGAATTCAAAGGAATCATCGACTACTTTGAAATCATAGTTTTATTCAGCTAAGAGGTTCTTCAAACCTGTGAATAGAAGCTCAAATATGTTAAATTTATTCGGAATTTCCGGCATTTTCAACTCCTGAACAACTTATAGATACATATCAGCTTACGAACCAGAACAAAGCTAGAAACTATTCGAAAACCAAGAGCACCCTTTTGGTAAGTTTATTTTCTCGATTTACTCGAACCTCAATCAATTGACCGCAAACTAAAAACAAATTATAGACGGAACTGCAGTCTATTTGCAGCGATCAAAGTATTTTTAAACCACTCTTCCTCTCACACCCACTTGCCATTTAAGGTCCATAAGTTGTTTATCTAATGTTTTATGCTTCGGACGACCAGGACATCATCAGACGAGTCCCCTCGTTTTGAACCAACACCTCCAGGCTAAATTGCTTTCTTTCATATTTTCCGAGAAAAGGTAAAGAAGTTTACCGAGTTCTACCTGATGAAGAGGTTCCCACTTCTTTGCGCCATTTGGAACTTCTCTGCTACACTCGCCTAGAACCTTCCAGCTTGCAGTTCGAGAACTGAAACTGTGAGCTTTTTTTCTGTGTGTAAGTGAACATAGTGGTTGCGGCTCATGGTTAGCTTTTCAACTTTATCACTGTAATAAGCTTGCTTCCTTTGGCAAAGAGCAGGTCCTCGGCAAGCAGCTTCTCAATGCTAACTACTGGCTCTATAGCAGCAGCATAATGCATTTTAATCTCCCTCGGGTGTCGTTTTGCAATTGTGAGCTTATTCCCTTGTGCAAACTTTGTCATAAACATATTTTGCTTTCTATCGAAACTGAGCTCGCTATTTTCTTTCTTCCACCTTTTTCCATCCACTCCCCTGAGCTCTTAGCCATTGCAACGTGTCAGTCAAACGGGAGTATTTTGCATAATATGAGTTCAATTGTTGCTGCGTCATTTTGTGCCACCGAAAGTGCAGGAAAAGTGAGAGCAAATTTGAATTTATGATCAATTTTCCCGGAAGCAATGTTTAAGCAAACGGTGGAAAGGATTTGGACCCGTTGCTGTTTTGGTAACCGTAATGAGAACGTTTGATCTGGCAAGCCATCAATCAAGAGGCACAAATCAAATTCAGTGACATACACACGTGAGTGTGGCATTTCGTTCCCCTGAGAGAGTCCCCATATTTTAAGCATTATTTAAATAAAAAAATTATAATTAAAGGAAAAATAAATTGGCTCAAAAGATGCAACTTTTGTTTTGCGTTGAAATTCATCACCTATACAACAAATAGTACCGCCAACATTGTCAAATTTGATGAAAATGTCTAGTTTTTAGTATTAAAGTATTATTTCCAGCAACATGGCGTCAGTAATTTCGATTCAATTTCACAATCAACATGGTGTACAGTAAATTAATATTGAAAATCTTAAGGCAGTTGTAAAACAGTGTTAAAATGGTTTTATGCCGGTTAGAAAAATGTGGTAATAAAACAATTTCAATAAACAGTTTTTAAATGGTTTTAAGAGACCTTGAATCACAGCTTCGTTTGACGTTTCTCTTAATGGAATACACGCTCATGATGGATTTATCCATTTTTGAGAAAAAGAAGTTTTTCGCAATAAATGAGAACATTTCGATTTGTAGCTTGGCAAAAGGCATTCTTGCAACTTTTTGTTTTGTTTCCTTTTAACTATGAATAGAGGATGGTCAATTATCTTTTAACAACAAGTAGCTATCAAATAATCTCTAACTGTTTTGGAATAGAACATTTTCTGTCATCAAAAACCTGGCCTCAAAGCTAAATAATAACCCACATAAATGAAGATTATAATCAAATGATTTTTGAAGCGTATTAAAAAAACGTTTAGCAAACGATTATTGAAATTGTAAAAACATTGCTTGAATCGTGAATTCCGAAATGATTGAATTTTGAATGTGTAGTTAGGTTATGTAAAACAGTTAAAAACTGTTAAAACAGTTGTATGGGAAAACAATTGGAAGCGATAAAACGATTCTTTAAAACGTCCTTCGGATGTTTTGCTTACTATTACCAGAACTGCATTACGCTTTAAATAAATCGTTATTTTCAATGATCGGCCAATGCTAGTGGTCTTCATTCTGAATATATCATCTGAAATTTGTTGAGGCTGATTTAGAATGAGCATTTTCGCTTGTGATGAAACTCAATTTCTCCGTCTTTGCTGAGTAGAAACCGGTTTCTGCAGTCTTCTAGAAATTTGGACGGTTGATCTGAAAATAATTTTGTTAGTTCTGGATTGGATGACGTAAATAAAGATCAACTTCGCATTGAGAGACAGAGATGGATAAATAAAACGTGTAGTTTAATAGGCATACTTGTAAATGAATTTTCTAGTACAGTTATTCTTATCGAATCAGAAAAACAGTTTATTCACAGTAGGCTTTTATTCGAATTGAGCGAATAATGATGTGGACTGATTTGCGGTTGTTTTGAAATATGAATGCGGATACAACAAAGTTGTTTTTATTTTTCAGATGAATTAAACTGTGTTAATTTATATCATTTTGATAGCACGCTTTTCTCAATTTTGAGTGATAATCCTTTCAAAAAAGGTTATGCTATCTCAAAAAGAGGTAAAAAAGTTTAAGCGTGTATACGTTCTTCTCGATTGTCAAATCATCTGTCACTAAGTTTTATCATGCCTACATCCAATGTTCCAATAAAACAGTTTTTCAACTTGGCTTGAACGCTAGTTTTAAAAGCGCATTGAGCGCATTATTAAAACTGGTACCAAAGCTCTAATAAAAACAGGAAAATATGTGTTTTATTGAATCTTTAGCAATACTTTTGCAACTTTTTTACAACACTCTTAAGATAGTGTTTTATTCAAGTTTTAGCAAAACTTTCAGGGCTCTTTTAAAACACACGATAAATGAAGCATTTCCTATGTTACAATAAAACCGTTTTAAAAATTGGATGCCATCGAAAAGTCTTCATAAAACAATATTAAAACTCAAAAAAGCCAATTGGCTTGATCTGTGTTACTTGGGAATGATTGCTGATGACAAGTGATGATGATAAACAAGGTACAAATCATGATGAATCTAGTATGGTGGTCTCACATGCCAAATCACACGTTCAGCCATATTGAAAAAAGTGTTGACAGCTGGCTGAAGTGTTTACGAATAAGGGGGTCCAGGGATGCCAGGTGTTTGAGATAAAAAATCAGAGAAATTTGAAAAAAGTGTTTGTATCTTAAATTACAATACACTCCGCACTTTTCGGACGCTCCGAAACAGCTGTGGTCAATCGTGATAATAGGAAGTATCTTTTAAGGGTGGACCAAACAACCTAAACCCTAAACCGGATGTTGCTTGTCCGATCCTTGGAATAAAGGTCGGACTCAGGGTGTTCACCATCGAAGCGGCAATCATGCGCTACGTCACTGCCACCGCTGACGCCGCCCCTTCCACCACCCTTAAGTTCATCGGTTCCCTAGTTCAAAAGTGCCAAAAACTTCATCTGGTTTTTCCAAATGGTACCCATCATATCCGGATTACTCGATTGGATCTTCTGGAGCAGCGATGGCAACAGAGAGGGGCCCCCCTGAAGCAGCTTTTTCATCTCGATGAAGATCGGATGTTCCTGCAGGAATTATATGAATTATATTTGCAAAAATCAAAGCGAAATCTTTGTCTTAGCAATATCTTGATGATTGGCAAAACTTCGTGTTTTACGAAAAATCAGAACACCTGGCATCCCAGCCAGCCAGCAGCCAGCCAAACAGTCATCAGTCAAATTTCGGCTGCGTTTCGCCCCATCCTCCGCATAATTGTCATTGGGCTTCTGAAACCTCTTCTATGCTGTTATAAAAACTTAAGTCTCTACTAGAAATATGTAGTTTGCTGTTCGATATTATTTATATTGTTCAATCATTTGGCAAAAAACAAAGTTTTTAACAGATATTTAAAATTAATTTGTATTGTGAGTACTTCTATCCTGTGTAGCGTGGCACAGCTCGTTTGCAGCGAACTATCACGCATCACCATTCGATCCGAATTTCCTATTTATAAGCTACAAACTTCGCTTTAATGGGCTGTTTTTAGGGAGTGATGGTATAAGTCAGGCTCTTGTGAAATACCCATCCAAGAGGGGTTTCAAAATTCAAACTTAGCTCAAACTTATTAGGCCGAAACAAATTTCCAATTTTTTTTTGTCACTCGGAGTTGGAACATCGCGAGGAGGAGAGGGGGGGGGGGTTGACAATAAAAAATAATGCGAAAAATAAATAAATTGGAATAAATTGCACGAAAGATTGTACGCAACTAAATTGCATACTATATTTTTGCACAAAACCTATAATTCAAGTAATTTTTTAAAACTCCCACCTTTCACAATCTGTTTTTTTTTGCTCTTGTAATCTTTCGAATATTTGATATTGTTGAGACTTACGGTTTTCAGCAGAGGAAATCTAACGACCCATCGGCGAAACCAAAACAATTTGTTTTGGTTCCGCATACTTGAGTCAATTTGCAATTGAAACAATAGCGGTGATGATTGATGATGACAGCTGATGATGGTAAACACGGTACAAATGTTTACATCATCACACTATGAAGCCAAACAACTCAATTTAGGTTCGTGGTAACTCACCAGTGTTGCCAGATATTCTGAGTGGTTAGCTCAGAATATCACACGAAAATGAGAAAACTAATAAGTGAGGATATCACTTCAGTGAATAATGTAAATAGCTATCGCTTATGTTATAAGTCGTTATTTAAGGACTTGACGAACAAAACGAATATAGATTAACTCTATTCCACCACTGACACCTGCGTTTTCAACAGATATTTTTTTCAAAACTTCCATAAAATACATCAAACTTTATTTCTTCCCCCCTTCGGGTTTTTTGGATATTTCGAAGAGCGAGGGGGAAGTGGGTGACATAAGCGAAAATTGATATTTATTCCGGCCTTACATTACCAAAATACACAATATTTAAATAAGAAAAATTGATTTCTAACTCCATTTCCTTGTTCATGATTACTACACAAGCACAAAAAATAATGAATATTACTGATAAAATAAATCAAAACTATCTAAACAAATCAGAATGAAAGTTTCAAATCAATTCAGTTTTCGGTAAATCATTGATAAATTACTCTAAATGAAGTTCTTTTTTATGAACTTGAAAGTTTGCTTGAAAATAAATTCTAAGCAGTGTAGTTTTCAAATTTGAAATCAATATTTCCGGATCATCAGAAAAAGTACAAGAACGAAAATTTCGAATAAAGGTTCGGACATAAGAGCTAATGGACAGAAATAGAATACATGAAACATAACACCAGATTAAAAAAAATCTGAATCCTAAAATAAATGTCAGATAAGATTTAAAATTAACCATGATTGTAAATTGTTAGATTGTTCTTCATTATTCATCTTGATTTACATTTCTTTTCTTCATTTTCAATCGAAGGATTGTTAAAAAAATCCGCTGTAGAATCTTGAATTTATTTCAAGAGGGCCAGTGATCAAAGTCAAAGATAAAACTTTTTTATATTAAAATACTTCCAGTTATCAAAATAAAAGAATAATGAAGTTCAGTTTTGAAGTTTAAAATATCTTAATATATTTAAAATACAACATGTTTTATTATATTGTTATAGTACAGATTGAAAAATGAGTGATCTCGGAATGGTCGATAGGAAACTTATAAATAGTAATAAAAATAAAGAATTTCAAGTTTTTTTTGTCAATATTGAAAGCACAATGCAAATACAAAATCAATAAACTTTGAGCATTAAAATTTAACTTTAAAGTTGCTACTCCAAATAATTTTTCGAACTTTCTAAAAAGTAATTATAAATCTTGATCGATTAAAAAAAAACATGATTTTTTTAATGAAAATTAGTAAAACGTTTATTAATTTTCAATCACAGTTTTTGAGTTTGGAAATTCAGATTCTGAATATTTTGTTGCTTTCAATTGAAATATTGGGTCCAGGAAAGGACAGAACGTGAAAACTACGTTTTTTGATGGAAAAGTTTTGTTTCATTCAATGACTTCCAAGAAGATTATATTTTCAGAAAAGAAAAATTTATAAATAAAAAACAGATAAACTTATTTAGAAATTTCATTAAAATTAAAAAGTTTGACTTAAAAAATCAGTAAATTTATTTGAAAATTAAAACCGAATTTGATGATGAAAGAGACATTTTTTTTAGGATTGTAGAAGGATTTTTTTTTCAATAAACTTGTATAATCATTTAGAAATTTATAAATTGAATTTAATTGATAATTCATAGGAGCAGAATTTTGGTGCCGATGATTTAATGCTTTATTTGGTAGATTTAAGCGTCCTGAACTTGAACGTTTTGTCAAATTTTGTCTATCACCTTTAGTTATGGTGATATGAAGTTCATAAGTTTTTAAATGTATCAATTTTCAGTGAAATTTATTATTGATAGCTGATGATATAACAGATATACAAAAAGATTTTTTTTGTGAATTTGTTTATTCTACCTTTTTTATTCATAAGCGAATAATATTTGAAAGATGATGATGCCTGATCTAACAAAAAGTTAAATTCTACAGGTTTTGAATATTTGAAAAGATAACATTACAAAGTATTTTTGACATAACTGAATAAAGTTAAAACAAAAGGTGATAAACAAAATTTGAATTAATGTAACAAAATTTTTTGTGTTAAACGATAAGATTTTTGCTTTAAAAATATCTTAAATTCAATTTGTTTAAACAGATCTCAATCTTATTTCAAGTTTAAGAGAAAATCGTTGATTGTTTTTAAACCTTTATTTCAAAATGTTATATTTTTGTTTTGAAGCTGTGTAAAAAAATGTGGAAATTGGTCAAAAGATTTTAATTTTTTTTTCAAGTATCTGAGAAATCTAAAAGAAAAATGCATGTTAAGAGATAAAATGATGCATGATGGTTTATTTTTCATATACCGCCCCAGAGAAAACTCTGAAATATATAAAGAAACTGGAAATGGGGTCAGTTTATTGCCAGGGTATCCGATTTTATACAGGCTTGTCCGAATATTCAATTTTAAAATTTAGGAACGGTCCGTTCCGACAAAATCTTCGAAAAAAGCCCAGTTTTAGCCAGATTCATTCACATTGCTGGCAAAACCAAACAAAAAACTAAAGTTGATTTATTACAATTTCTAATTTTTGTATCAAACGAAAATCTGGCAAGTTTAGTTTATTGCATTGGAATGATAATTGTCATTATGTTCAAATCAAACAATAGCACAAGGAAACAAAAATCACTTTTTTCCGAGGTACAGAAAACTTAAGAACTGATTTTGACTAACTTGGGGCCCTGATTTCAATTATACAATTAATTATTTTTCTAGCAGCTCTTGTTTTTGAAATTGTCTTGGAAAATGGGTGAAAATTCATTTAGTCGTTTTGTGCTATTTTTTCGGCACAAATGTTGAAGATTAAAAAGATTTGGAAATCAAATAATAAATTGTCACCAAATTTCTAAGACGTATACAACAATGCATTCAAAAGTTGTTCACATAACAAAGTGTTGCACTTTTTTACGATTACACACCTTAGAAAAAATCTGCAAAATATTCAAATTCAGTTAAAAAAAAATTGACATAAAAAATGCTGTTCCCTTGTGTAATTGTTATTAAATTACGAGCAAATCTTGCGTAAGAGTCAATCTCTCTCAAAACTCTGATAAAAGCTGTTAAATGCAAAATACATTCCAATATATTTGATGACTCTATAATCACCCAAAATACTAAGATTTAGAAAACATCAAAGATAGATAGAAAAATGTTTTTTTTTTCATAATTAATAGCTTCATCGAAAGCTTAATAAATATTTTCATCATGACTACTGGGAAATAACATTAAGACTTTAGACTAAGAATTGAAAATATAAAAATCATAGTAATTAACTCAAATTCAAAGATTCAGACATAAGAGTTCAAAGTCAAATTCGAAACATAAAATTAGATTTCATTAAGAACCACATTCGGCTCTCAAATTAAAATTATAATTTCAAATCAAGATTTGGGAAACAGATAACAAATGAAAATCTATTCAACATTAAGAAACAAAATTGCAACTAGATCCAAGCAGGAGTTGCAAAATTTTTCAATTGAAATCCAAATGTTTTATTTCAATTTCAATCTAAAAAAAACAATAAAAACCGTGTTCATGCATTGCTTATGAAATTCAGAAGAAAATCGGGTTAAAAAGTTTTTTTTAATTAAGAACAAGATACTAAATATAAGAAATAAACAGAAACTTTTGTAAAATAGTTCTTCAAAATTAGAGAATATTCAGAACTCAGAATCATAACTCTGAAAAAAGATAAGATAAAAATCATATTCATGTTTAGAGAATCACTCAATGAAATTCGCAATTCAACTATGAGTGTGTTTTATGATCAAAAATAATTTGAGGTCGGTCAACTCAAAAATAATATGCTGATTTCCGGGTATTTGAGGATAATTTTATATTGAAAGTGCATCAGAATCAACAAGATATAGCTTGAGTTAAACTAGTTGGAAAAGCTTCATTACGAATTTAAAATTTTAGTTTATTAGTGTTTTAAATTAATTACATATTGGAAAAAGGGTGTAGAGTGTTTAAACCTACTCAAATTGCATTAACGATCGGAAAGCTAACAATAATTTTGCATTATACATACTAATACCTATGCTTATGAAGTGAGCATTTCAGATTGTTCGGTTTTATTTTTATTCTCGCCCGCGTTAGTCAAGCTGTCGAAAAAATTGTAACAATTTACAAAACGTGGAAAAATATTTCATATTCAAAAAATATTGATTGATTCGCTAGTAACTTCTCAAATATTCTCTTTATTTGATAAGTAAGAGAAAGTGATGTATTTGTATGTATTGTAGGCATTCCAGAATTCCCGAAATTAATCTGACATTAATGGGGTTTCAAAAAAAAGTGGACTGGACAAATAAAGCAAACTATGTTCGGGCTCGAACAGAAAACTCAAATTGGTCCAAATTTTCTTTAGTTTTCTTCATCTTAATTGTTTTGTTTTTGGACGTTTTAAAAACTATTCGAACGTTGTTGACAAGTTTCGATAAAATAATAAAAATTTGAGGTATTTGGTGTTGGTCACTTTGGAATGGATTTCTTTTTCGAATAATCACTGGAATTAGCTTGATTTGTTCGGATTTTGTGTAAAAAAAATTTAAACAAAATGCCCCGACTATGTTTGGTTTGCCCAGCCAATTAAAAATGTAGGAATTCTACAATTCTTATTTCCCCTTAACTTATGTCATAGTGAAATTGTTAGATTTCTAGAGCCTTAAGCAGTATGATTAAAGTAATGTTATAGTTTTTTTTTTCCTTCGAGGGGCCCAGGGCAATTGCCCCCATTGCCCTCCCCCCCCCCCCTAATTTGGGCTTGTTAGTACAGTTAAATACAACCGAATATTTACAGAAAAAAATTACATGGATACACGTGTCTCATGCTTCGGACAATAAGCGCTGGCGCCTTAAGTAAGTAAGCAGACACGTGTTGAATATACATATTTCTTCATCATCCAGCATTATTAAATTTCCCAGGGGCATATAACTTCTACATTGGGCATGAAATTCGTATCCTACATCAAGGAAAATTTAAAGAGTATTTTGAACTAGCAAAAAATCATTTACACATTTTCCGGAAACCTACTTAAATACTCATGTTGTGTGCTCTTTGTATACAACTTCCGTCGAAAGTCTCCTAGGTTATTTGAATTTTCCAGTAGGTACAGAATATGGAAAATAGACCTCAAAATATTCCCATCGAAAGAAAAATGTGTGAATTTTTCCACTTCTGCCATTCTTCAATGTCGTCGTCGTCAATGGTGAAATGTCGAACTAACTGGCAAATTTAAAACTTTGGGGAGCTGTTTTTCTTCGTTTCGTTTCGTGTGTTTCGAGCGCGGTGCCAGTCATGAACAACGCATTTCGCTTATCTGTTGCAAGGGAGGGATAATATATGATATCCATTTTCTACACATTGTCAAGTCTGGATGCTTCGCTATACTGGTGTAGTATGAGTATTGTTCTTTTTCCTCACAAGTTTTCGTGTTTTTTTCGGATCCATTTTGTTTCGACCATTTCGGCATCTTGGCTGAAGGTATATCACATGTGCCACAGAGCAGGATTTGCAAAGAACGGAGATGTTTTTGGGGACTTTGATCGCTGTGAGTGTTTGTGTCCAATTTATGTTTAATTTATTCAAATTTAGTCAATTTCAATCGAAGGAAGATCAGTTCTAGGGTGCATTTGTTTTTTTGGTTATTTTTTCCATCGGAATCCAGCATCTGTTTTAACTTTCCTTTCACAGTAGATGGGAAAACAAGGTGGTTGGCAGTGAAACATTTATCACCAGTTGGTTCGAAGTGTGTCATTCGATTTCTATTATCCACTGGTTCTTAATCTTGAAGGAACCTGAACCTAACAAGAATTTTAAAACTCTACCAACTGGGACGCACAAATTTAGTTCTATTTATAGGGTGTCCCATTATATCTAAACACGATTTCAATACAACCCTGGTTATTCCGGTTTAAACAGCTGATTTCCGTTGTGTATTGTTATTAGCAGTTCAACTTAAATCTCTGTGTATTGTGAGTTCCAGTTTTCATAATTTGCGTGGAAATGAGAAGCATTTCCCGGGAAAGGTGTAAAAATATCGTGCAAAAATGGTGTACTATCCTCATCATGAGTCAGTTGGCGAAAATGGAAGAAGTATGTTAGTATTTAGCAGTCAGAAGTATGGAGAGGAAATCAGCTTCGTATGCTGCTATACCCGGACCCCATGGCGTATGAGCTGTTGTGGGGTGAATGAATTGTGTTGATATAAGGTATATTTTGAAAAAAAAAAAAAAAGAATCAAATAGGTGGGTTAGTTTTCTTACATGTACTCCGGCATCCGTGTATATACCTGGCTAAATAGCTGGCAACTGATTGAACATTCTTATTATTTAGTCAGTTATAAAAGGAAACACATTTTACCTGTAGACCACTTATGGGATTCGACCCCAAAAGTTTTCTTGGCATACAAAAACCAGACTCGTGCCAGCCTATTTGCTAGACCAAATCGACGTTACATGGAGAGGAATTCAGCTTCGTGGACAAAAAACACCGGGTGAAAACCAATTCCTGAGGAAGAGTCGTGCATGCTTACACGCCAGTAAGAAGACTGCATCAGTTCGGAATATGGGATCCCCTCGTTGCACCGTCCATCGTGCCGAGATGAGATTAGGTCTAAAGACATATAAGAAGCAATAGAAGCCGAGCGAAGTCGAAAAAAGCTGCTTCTGTCAAACAAAGAGCTCGTAAATTATATGATCAATGCTATGCGGAAAATCGGTGTGATTTATCATCGACCTGTAAATTTTAACCTATGGTTGAGTTACTACCCACCACTGTTAAGATTCCCTAAATTCTTGCCTCATGGTCGGCTTCAAATTCTATAACTTCAAGGAAACTCTAAATAATTAAATTTCTAGCTTTGCTCGCCCACTTTATTCGCCCTTAGTTGGTGATATGGACGCTTGTCGACAGACCCAGGCTTTCTCCCCAAACAGTTGTAGACTAACTATAAATGCATAGTGACACACCCTAACCAACATCTCGATATTTACATCAAGGGCCCTTTAAAAACCGGTTTTGGGGAATCCCTCATCAGCATCACGTGGTGACTACGGCACATAGCGACACATGCTCTGCGACGTAGTTCTACCTCCCCGTGGTGCAGAGTGGAAACGTGTCTACAGACTTGTCACCTGTAGATGTACGGCCAAGAGAACTATACGTCACACTTGGTACAGTCAGCTACCGACGGGCTGCGTGCCGAGTGTGGCAAAAACGTGGTGCGACTGGGCACCCTGGTACCAGTGCTCAGTTGCAAGAGGGAGGGGTCGTAACGTGTATCGGGTAGTCGCGACCCCGATATGCGGGACGACCAAATGTTTGGCGAGTGTCGATCGATCTGCCTTTCGGGGAGGTTCCTGGCCCCGATTCGCGGATACGATTGACTCACGACAGACAGAGGGGCCTTGTGCCGTAACATGTGGCGCCCAGTGGATGGGCCTCAGGTTGAGTCTCGAAGAGACGAGATGGAGAAAAAGAATGTGTGGTTATCTCCAGACCCGAGGAGAGGCGAGTTGTTCTCGTCTCGAATTGGGTCAAGAGACGTTATGATCGAGGGCTCTCGAGACACGAGGAGAGGTGGGTATAGACGCCTCAATTCGTGTCAAGAGGAGGAATGTGAGGGGGTCTCGAGTCACGAGGAGAGACGGGTCAAGACGGCTCAAATTGTGACAAGAGACCAAATGTGTGGGACTCGAGTCACGAGTAGCGGCGAACGGACTGCCACCCGTAAGTCGTGAATCGTGACAAAGAGGGGATGATGATTGCTGGTACGTATGAAACGAGTATTTGCCGTGGAGCGCATTGCGCGAGTATGGTCTCCCATCCCTGGGTACAGCCTTCGTTGCAGGTCCGGATGGGAATTATGGCCAGAGGCCCCAGGTGGATTTTATGGCGTAGGGGTACATAGTATCATGAGTCGTCCAATTGAACCCATGGACCCAGAGTAGCAAACTGGGGGGACGCGGTGGCTCGCCGTGCCTTGGAATGCAATCCGTAAAAAGGATTTACCACCTGGGTGATCAACTAATAAAAAAAATAGCGACAGTGAAAGTGGACGAATCATCATCGGTGCTCGTATTGGTGAACCGAACATCAACGCTAGCGACGGATCCGAGCAGCCTAGGACAAGAAGTATTGGTTCGACCTAAGAACTCCGACAAATCATCTACACAGAAGCGCGCGAGTCAGTGTTCGTCGGTACTCGGAAGGTAACCATCGTGGCGTGGCGAGGCAGTAGCTCGTCGTGCTTGAAAACTGCCAAGGTTCGTTTCGTGAAAGTGTCTAGCGCGAAAAAAAGAGTTGCCTGGACGGCACGTGAGCGGGAGGTTAGTGCATGAGCCGAGGATAAGGCATAGAAGTAGGCACAAAAGTTGCATGTTGCCCATAAGGCGGAAGAGATAGGATATCAGTAGTTGTGAAAACATCGGCCGATGAGAAGTGTGTAGGTGAATAAGTGAAGCGTTGGGTTGTTCATCAATATTAAGGGCGCATGTTTGCCTAATTCGCCCATAAGTGTGCGTGCCATCAATCTCAGACTTCTGCACAAAGAAGCTTCATTTAAGTGTGTTGGTGTCAAACCGCCTTGCGCATCAGAGGAGTGAGAAGTGAGGCTTGTTTACATTCGAAGTGAGCAAGTCAAAGTAAACACGCTCAGCACCTGGCTTGGGGCACTGGAGGCGGATTCTGGTGAGCGCCTTAGATGCGATAATTGCTGGGTTCAATTATTCAGCCTAGGATTAATTAAGAGGGGAATTGCTTCGAACCAAAACCTTATCCTGCAAGATTGGCCCAGCCGGCCGCTGTCGGCCACGTTGACGAAAGGAGGAAACGTAAGTCTATGACAATTGAGTTTATCGTGATCATTTAAACATATACAGAAAATTTATATTAATCATGTCTAAATACATTGCAATCTTATCAAAACAAGAGTAAGTCTTATGAAAGAGAATTATTGGTTGAGCAATATTAGGTCCATAAAACGAGTTCAATTCAATTTCTACTAATTGCGTGATCCGTTACACTAGCACGGTTACATACTATGCGGCTTTGGTGGGTTCGATCGCCTCCGTAGCTTACAGCGCGTCGCTGTTACCTCACGACTCCGAAGAAAAGGTGCCGTCTGCTGTATCGGACGGTATCGTTGGACGGTAAGCGGCCCTCACACTTCCACAAATAATGGCGGTAGCTGACGACGCCTTGGGTGGCGTTCACGTCGCGGATGGAAGACAGGGTTGGCGTTCAGGAAAGCTGTTTTGAGTACTCTTACCGGACTTTTTTTTTAGTTGGTAACCCAAGTGGTAAATCCCGGTTTACGGATTGTATTCTAAGGCAAGGCGAGCCACCGCGTCTCCCCAGTTTGCTACTCTGGGTCTATGGGTACAATGGAAAGACTCATGATATACTCCGTGTATACACCCTACTCCCTAAACTCCACCTGGGGCCGCAGACCTGGTTCCCACCTCGAACTGTTTAGTACACTATGCTTCAATAGTGTTAGGTCTATTCGCGCTCATGCGCTCCAAGGCAATACTCATTAACGAGACCACTTTCAGCAAAACCTCTCGTCTTTACGACTCGATGCCTGGACTCTCCTCTAACGACTTGAGAACCGACATCTCCTCGCAATGACTCGAGATTTTCACACAAACCTCTCCTCTTCGCGACTTGAGGCCCGATCTCTCCTCTAACGACTCGAGATCCGACCCCTCCTCGCATCGACTCGAGGTTTATCTCTCCTCTGCACGATTCAAGGCCCGATTTCTCCTCTAACGGCTTGAAATCTGACCTCTCCTCGTAAGGACTAGAGGTAACCACTTGTATCCCTCCTCTTGTTGATAAGGGGGCCTGATCCCTCCTCTTACGACTCGAGACCCGACCCCTTATCATAAAGACTCGGGGTTGACCACACAAACCTCTCCGCCTGAAGGTTTGAGACCTGGCCTCTCCTCTAACGACTCGAGGTCTGACCTCTTATCTTCAGGGTTCGAAGTTTGCCACGTTGCCCGTCGTGTGCCTGATCGAGAGCAGTTTATCCTAGACTCGCGCCTGTCACGGCACACGCGCAGGACTTAACGCAACGACTTGGATGATTCCCGACGAAGACGTTATCCTACTCCGACTCGAACGTGGAATAACTCTTGTGGTGAACCAGAAGTAACTTTCTCTTTCGTTCCCGTTCGCTGACACATCGCATCCTTCTTCTGGGCAACTGCATCCACCGAAACTAGTTTACAGAATGATCGTTTTATGCGTCCTCAAAAGTATCAACGATTACACGATTCGCGATTCAAGGTGTGTGTTATTATTTTACTCTATGCTACACTAACACTACGCTGCCATCCTATTTCATTCGACACGTAAACGATAAATTCATGGGTCAACATATCGTAAACACGATCAGAGATTATACCTTAATCTGGTTCAAGGACTACTCAATTTTGGAGTCTTGTAGTATAACTCAATTGACAGATCAATATTTTCAATCAGTCTAATGCATCTAAATAGTTCAATTCTGAAACCTCAGCATATTCTGATAATTTATTCGATATCTTTAAAACATTTCAACATATCCGACCCTACTCTACCACAACCCTTTCTCAACGATTTCCACTGCGAAGAAGGTAAAGTCTTATCTCCGCAGCTTCTGTCGTTGAGAACCGCTCTACTCGGATACTCCCCGAAGGTGGAGCATCCTACGCACGAACACGGCGCACCCACGGCATCCGCTACGCAGAAGGTGTTGCCTTATCTTTGTAGCTTCAAACCGTGGGGTCGGACGCACTCTACTCGACAGCCCCCCGTCGATGGGGCAGTCTACTCCGACCGTTGTCCGGTCTTCTTTATCCCCCTTGGCTGGCAACCCTAGGGTTTTTGGCTCGCGGATTTTCCTGCCCGTTGTGTGCCAGATCGAGAGCAGCATGTCCTGGACTCACGCCTGTCACGGCACACATTCGGGACTTGGAACGCTACGACTCGGATGTTTCCCGACTCGAGAGGCTCGCCCGGCAACGAGGCAACTCTTACCAGATTACAAAAGGGTAAAATACGGGGTCCCGGGAAAGAGGGAACAAAATGGCGGCATGGCGTTAGGTCGGCTACTTCGATGGCATCCAGAGCCTTGGGTTAACTCGGAGTCCTCTACACTCACAATTATTGGTTTCTCGAGCTGAGGTCACCGTTACTTTAACGAGTTTTTTTTTAAAGGAACTTGGACTTAGGAACGAAATTTACTTAGGCAATTAACTTGCCGTAGTATTCGCTCAGAGTTGCGATGAAGAATGACCCTATTGATGAAGGTTCATGGCTCCCGTACCCAACCGTTGACCTTTCATGCCCCTCTATACCTTCTCAGCATCCATTTTCTGCTGGTATATCCAACCCTGGAATCAGAAGCCTATCAGGGCCAGCCATCTGTTGAAGCGTTCCAACGTCTCCGGACGTTTATGTTGGTTGGCTGCGTCCGAGGTTTAAAAAGCAGGTCCGCTCCACTCTACACTTCATCACCAGCACTTCTTTGAAATGTACATTTACGCGACGAACGAATCTTGACAATCTTGGTTAGCAACTTTCCCATGGTTACAAAGTTTGAAAACATAACGCTTCCAAGTTACCAGCATTACAATGTTCGGGTATTGACGATTGATTGAAGTATTGACGAGACGGAGACATCAATTTTTACCGAAAAAATTGGTAAAAAGGCAAAGGGTTGGGAAGCCATATGTGAGTGTGACATACTTTCCGACAGGCTTGGCAAATATCATCGTCATGAGGCGTGAAGCTGTGACTGTGAAGCCTCTTGGTCCGTCAAACTCAATTGACTGTTCCTTAACGACCAGTCACTTCGTTTGCCAGTCATTCATTCCCCATTCATTTGAAGATAAATTAATAACCTAGTCAAGCAATCGCATTCAAACGACCGATGACGAAAAAGAAACGCATTTATTATTATTGTTGCTCCTGCCAGCAAGCCGAAGACGACCAAAAACGAACAAGAAAAGCATTTATTATTATTGTTGCTCCTGCCAGCAAGCTCGATTTCAGTTTTTTATTGCTATTGTTGCTCTCTGCCAGCAAGTCGTTCAATTAGTTGTACCTGCCGTCAGCAGCCGATCGAAGTGTGAAGAGATTTGCCAGTCACTCTCAGGAGAAATTTTGACCATGTGTAGGAGCTTCGCCAGTCGATGATGGAGAAATGTTGATTGTTGTCGTGCTTTGTCCGTCATGCGAGTAGTGAGGCTCCGTCAATTGAGAACAGTGCCAGTCGTTTGATGAAACAAAACTAATCGGGTCAAGAGTGACGGTTGAAATTTACCATCACTGCTTCCCGAGCCCTTCGTGACTACTGACACTATGAATACTGTTGATTACGTCCGAGAGTGCCTGCACCGTTGTTTGCTGCCCATGATCCCCGTGGTACCGGCTGGGATGCGAGTAACCTAAGCGGAGATCGGGATGCTTTGGTCGCATGCAGACTGAGAAGGTGGCCGCACACGCGTCAGTTCCCCAGATCAGGGGCGGCGTGCAACAACAACCGAGCGTCTGTTCTGCAGGTTAGGGGCGGCTCAAACAGCGTCTGCCTCGCAGTGAGCAGCTGAATTTACGAAATGCGGCTCCTGCCAGCTAAGCACAAGATGGTAACCCCATCGCGGGATAGAGACTTTAGGCTAACAACCTACTGCTCCCGATTAATAAAATTGTTACGGAATCCGGAAGCAATGACCGACCTGGAACTTTGGCGACGACTTTTAGCATGAAAACAAGGACACGAATTGGAACTCGGAACGTTTTAACCCTTGCCCAAAAAGGCAAGCTGGCTCAACTTGCTAAAAAAACTAGCCACTTCAAGCTTGAAATTCTGGGACTGAGCGAAGTCCGTTGGCATAACACTGGAGAACACAAGACACAGTCCGGGCAAGTCCTGCTTTACTCCGGCATACAAGGAGAACATGCTACTCGGGAACGAGGAGTTGGTTTCCTGTTAAGCACGCAGGCCTCCGTGGCCCTCATTAGATGGGAACCGATAAACGAAAGAATAATCGTAGCCAGATTTGAAACCCGGGTTAGAAACCTTACAATGGTACAGTGTTATGCGCCAACTGACGTTGCCGATTTGCAGGAGAAAGAGCAGTATAAAAGTCAACTGAACAGAGTGGTTGAGAAAATTCCGAAAGGTGACATTCAAATCCATTTGGGCGACCTCAACGCAAAGATTGGCTCCGACAATCAGGACCTTGAGCGCATCATGGCCTAGGACAGATGAGCGAAAACGGAGAGCTGTTTGTAGAATTTTGTGGCAACAACAACATGGTGATCATTGGATCGTTTTTACCCCATTGACCAGCACATAATGTCACTTGGGGTTCCCGAGATGGCCAAATAGAAAATCGAATTGACCACATCTGCATCAGCCGAAAATGGAGAAGGAGCCTTCTTGATGTCCGCAACAATCGAAGCGCAGACATTGCATCTGACCATCACCTGGTCCTTGGCGAGATACGACTGAGAGTTGCGCGTGTCCAACTGCAACGGCGGGAGGAGAAAGTCGGGTGTCGAAACGACGTCCATCGGTTGGGGAATCCAGAGGTGGAATCCTCCAACAATGGAGCAACTGAACGACCTTGACCTGGCAGACGATATTGTTTTGCTCGCCTAAACACAACCGGATGTGCAGAGCAAACTCGACGACCTCACCGAAAGTTCCAAGGCAGCAGGTCTCAAAGTCAATATCGGAAAGACCAAGTTGAGGGAGATCAACACAGGAAATCCCTCCAGTTTCATGGTAGCTGGGCAACAAGTGGAGTGCTTCCAGTATCTTGGTAGCCAGATAACGCCTGATGGTGGTAGCAGGAGAGACATCGAAACCCGGATCAGAAAGGCCCGGATTGAATTTGCGGGTCTTCAAAACAACTTCGACTCAAAGGTCAAATTCGTATTGCTGTACGAGTGCGAAACTTGGTGCACATATGCGGTGACGATGCGAAAACTGCAAGTATTTGTAAACCGCTGCCTGCGGAATATCATCCGCGCTCGGTGGCCTGGAAACTGGATCTCGAATGAGCAACTACATCGCCGGTGTTATCAAAGGCCGCTAGAAATCGAGATTCGGGAACGTAAGTGGAGATGGATTGGGCTCACTCTGCGAAAAGACGAGAACGAGATTTGCAGAGAGGCGCTAGATTGGAATCAAGAAGGACATCGAAGAAGAGGCAGACCCAACTCGTGGCGGTGAAGCCTAGCCGCCGAAATCCGAACTGTCGACGAGAATCTTGACTGGGACCAGTTGAAGACGCTGGCTTCAGATCGTCAACAGTGGAGGTCTTTTAGCACGGCCCTATGCACCGGAGGATCGGCGCGGGATCATTAAGTAAGTAAGAAAGTAAATCAAAACCGAAGTGATTCATTCTGACTTTAAAAATTCTATTCTTTATCGTTCGGTAAATATGAATATTTAAAGAAATTTTAAGATAAATTTCCATTTTTGTAATTTTGTTTATTCGAAATCAGTTTTAAAGCTTATTGTAGATATGTGTTTTTCTTAAATCGATTATTATGATCATCTAGTTTTACTCAATAGTCTTTCTTCAAAATTTCTTTTTTGCTCTAAAATTTTGGGACTTTTGAGTCTGACAGGCAATGCAACGTTCTCTGACTTTATAGATTCTGGAAAATACCCTTTTTTCTGGTGTCCCTAATGTACAGGAACCAATGTTTCTTCCCTTGAATGACAGAAATTAGAGACAATAGACAAAGTTCAATCCAGATATGAATTTAACATTGCAAAAAGATAAAATTTAGGCTACTTGTTTCGTCACAACTTTAATCTAGTTAAAAAAATCTCCCAAATCTTGTACATATTTAGCATGCAAAAAGTATTCAAAAGTGAGATTAAGTAAAATGAAAAACAGGCACCTCCTTGCTCGTTAAACCTGGTTCATGCCAGCTTTCATTCACAGAACTGGCACAATCATTCGGGAGTGATAAAAAAAATCCCATACCATTAACAGACCAAACCTGTTTACAGCTTCCTTTCAACTAAAGTATTGTAAAATGGGGCTTAACTGAAATCCGTTCTCAATAACAGTATCAATTTTCGATTGTCAATCATCAAATTTGATACATCTGCATATCATGCGTACCTGCGAAAAAAACGTGATGCCTGTTTGGGAAATTTGAAGAAACTGTGCCCAACTTTTCGAAAGGTACAATGCTGATTTTATCCTTTGAAGTTGGGATGTGTGGAATTATTTTTCCTGCGAGATGATATCAGGAGAATCTTCTAGTGAACCAACATATATTGCCCCTTTTGACTATTTATACCAATATTTTTGGAATACAAAATACACTTCACAGAGTAGCAGTTACATCGGCGTAACAAACGAGCACCAGAAATGTATACCCCAGTCAGTAAAATACCACCTACCACCTACTAGTACAAGTAGAAAGCTGACGACGGGCGGACGGTGAGCAATCAACGAAAATTGGATTGATACGTACAATTCTCGTTCCTTCAGCCGGGATGCGTTGTTTGGAAATGTTCAGCACAGGCGATATTTAACAGCATCCTACACGGGTAGGAAACTGTCTAGAAAAGTATGATTGAATCTATCTAGGAAGCGGCAATAACTAAGCTTTTAAAGTATACTGATAGGTTGAAGAATTTATGATGAGCTGAGTGGTTTTTTATTGCAACTGAAACAGGTACCTACTTCGCTTTTGAGATATTAAAAAATGAGCATTTTTTTCACAAAATCCAATGTTTAAAAAAGTTTTATGATGACTTCAAAATTTTGTACAAGACTAGTCACAAGTAGGGGTATTCCTTTTAATCATGTTCTAAATAAAAGTTCTTATCTTGGCTGTTCACTGATGGTGACATTTTTTTTTACTTTTCCCTTCCAAGGCAAATGGAGTCATTTAGATTTAACGCGATCTAGATTCAGCAACAATTTACCTCCGAAAGTGGAACAGCTAAGGGAGGCAAGATATGAGCAGACGAAATTGCAACCATGCGATATTAATGCAAATGAGTTGCTCTTTTTTATGTGTTTAGAAAACAAGGGTGGATTGTTAAACTGAGTCGATTTGGAGAGCTTAATTTCTCAAACCATAGAGACTAAAAAGCTTCGTTTGGTCCAAAACTCATCTATGATTTTTTGCAGAATTTCGAGTAACGTTTACATGAGTAAATTTGAACTTTAGGTTTGTATGGGGAAATTGAATATTTTGAACTTTAAAATGAACATCATTTTTGTTTCTTTTGTGGAACCGAGCCTGTCTAAGGGTTTTTGAGCCAATTTAGAAATTCTCTTAAAAAAATTTTTCGCTGAACAACTTTGTGGAAGACCGTAACATCTTATCTGATTTGGGAAAAAAGTTATTAACTTTTTAATAAGGGTATGTCTTTTAACATTGATGGACAAAAATTCAATTGGAATCACTGCTTGTGCATCGTGAAAAGTAATCATGCAATACCTCGCTAAACAACCAGCAGTGATGTAAATTGAATTTATTTTTTTTTTCAAAGCGAAAAGACATACTCTTGTTAAACAGCTAATTACTGTTTTGCTTAGTAAGATCAGAAGTTAGGGTCTTAAATAAAGTTGTTTAGTGGAAAATTTCCTTTGGAGAATTTGCAAATTGGCACAAAACCATGAGCAAATCGGTTCCACAGAATATACAAAAATCGCGCGTGAGCTTTCATTACGTCGTATGAAACATCTTAAGAATTCACAAAAAACTGCTGCAAAAGTTATCAAAACATCTTTAAAATATGTATTTGACTTAAAGAACATGTTGTCCAGACTATATGTCCAGATATTCTAAACAAGTTGTGACTAGTTTTTCAGTTTTTGAATATATTTTTTAATAAAACTGTTTTTTTTACATTTTTTTTCATACGACGCAATGAAAGCTCACGCGAGAAATGATGTTCATTTTCCAGCACAAAATATTAAATTTTTCCAATACAAATCTAAAATTCGAGAAATTTAAAACTGACCCCAAATCGACCCAGTTGAGTGGATTGTAGCATTATACTGAGTCGATTTGGGGCTATTTTTGAATTTCTCAAACCGTGGGATCTTCAAAGTTTTGATTTGGTTAAAAACTTATCCATGATTTCTTGCAGAGTTTGTAAGTTACCTTTACTTGAGTCAAGGGCGTGCAAATGGGGGGTTTAGGAGCCTACCCTCGCATGGAGATTTTTTCCACGTAAATTTTTTTATTCAAGAAATGAATTTATCGTAGTAACGTGACGCAACTTGAACTCAAAAAGTGTTTAAAAATAAGTGTCAACAATCATGACAGAAAATTGGTATTGTTCAAGAAAACAATTTTAGCCACAATTTTTTTTTTGTTCTTGTTCTTCAACTCCACATTCAAAAGGATTTTGATAAATCGCACAAAAAATCATATTTTGAAAAGTGTAATGAATTTAAGAGCAAATTTTCATCAATTTTGTTGCCCTGAGACTTTTTAATGTACATAGGAAATTTCTTCACTTTTCTGCCAAAATTTAAAAACATTACAAAAAAATTTTAAACTAAAGGTTTTTACCAACTTTTTACAAGATCCCAACATACTCGAAAACGGTTGAAAAGTTTTCGATTTGATTACTGTTTCCAATCCTGTGAAATTAATTTTTTTTAAGGAATTTGTAAAGAAGTATCTATTAACTAAATTGAATATCAGATATTTTTAAAAGCAAAACTCAAATAGTTTTGCAGACTTCAACAAATTTGTTATTGGATATCAAATCCTTTTTTTCTTTACTTTCTTCAGTAATGTCAAATAAAATTGTCTTTCCAAGTTTAAAAACAAAAACTGAAAATTTTGTCAAAACCAAATAATTACTTGACAAAAATCAAGAAAAAAAGACAAAAGAATTATTTTTTCATCTAAATTAATCGACAGTTTTTTGATCGTTTTTAAGGCTTCCAAAAACCATTCATGATGATTTTCATATAACTTGCTCAAAAAATTTCGTTTCGAGGCATAATTAAAAAAAAATATATCACAAATTGTTTTTTTTTTTTGTTTGATTTGCATATTAAGTGAATAAATATGGGCAAAATCCAGGCATTTTCCAATCAAAACCGATTCGGACTGTTCCCAAATTTTGTATTAAATATCCGAGCAAATCTGGATTAAACCGAGCAATCTGGCAATCTTATCCTAAATTGAATGAAGTATAACAAACAATTTCAGAATCAGTTTTTTCATCATGTATATTTGTTAGTTCATCATCAAAATCAATGATTGATTTAACTGAAAACTGATTCATTTTTGATCTTATAAACCTCATATTATCAAATTAGGGAAATTGACAAGGTCTTACAAAAGGTTCGGGTTCAATAAGGCAAAATCTACCAAATCAATCATAAAAGTATATGCACCAAAAATTTATCTTTTCCATCTTAATTTTCATTTATGAAGGAATTGATCACCGTTAGTCATGCTTGTGAATTTAATTTAGCGATCTTATCGGTAAAAGTTTTATTCTTTTAGTAAGAACATTACAAGATTATGAAAATAACAGGCAAATAGAAAGTTAGGAGAAATGAAGAGATATTGAGTGAGAAGAATTTGATTTGAAGCATTTTCATCACATGTTATCAGTTTTTTCCTCACGCAACGAATTTTCATTTTCATAATCTTGAAATATCCTTACTAAATCAATATAATTTTTACCGGCAAGGTACATGAATGGAATTTTCATTTTGTTCTAAAATTCAAATGAAATTGCTGAATTCTAAAGTCGAACAAATAATTTTTTTTTTAAATATTTTTTAATAATTTTACTTTGTTGTTCAACTCTGCTTTTTTGTGTTCTGCAAACAAAATCTTATAGGAAGCCTATTCATCGGGATTTTTGATAACTTTTGTAGCCTTTTTGATAACTGGAAGGTTTATTTAAAAAAAAAAAACAAACACACACATATAGGTCTCACCCAAGTAACAATTTAAGCTTTATTATGGTCAGCAAAATTTCGTTTGGACTATAGCATTAATCTTCATAAAAAGCTAAAGCGCATTCTATAACACCACCTGGACTCTTATAAAGCCAAAATCACCCTAGAAACGTCATCAAGACATATCAGTGTTGGTCATCAATGTTGGTCACCAAAGCTTTTAAAAAGCTATTATTAAACATGTTAGAAATTTTTGTTTTTTTTCGACTCTGTGAGTTCTCGGAGTTTTTTTTTTTATTTTTTCCAGCAACCATAATGGTTGATGAATGATGATTGCATTATTCAGATATGATCTGGTAAAATTAATAACTAAAAAACCAATGTTTTAACCATATAAAGAGCATCTTTTCTACTGCCAGTAAAGATTTTAGGTAAAATGTGTATGAAATAGTATCTTAAAATAAATGCGCCTCGTCAAATCTGACGGTCAATCATAATGGAATTGATGGAAAAAAGACCTGAAAAAATATTTTCCAATTCTTGCATTGTGAATCCATCAACATGGCGTCATTTTGTGCCCTTCGATTTTGCAACCAACATGGCGTGAGTCAATTCATTGTTTTATTATGGTTTAATGATGACCCCAAAAAAAGCTACGATTTGACGTTTCTCTCGCAAGCCAACCAACTACACGCTAAGGATGAGTTCCTCATTTCTGAGTTGTTAATCATTAATACAGTAAATGAGGACAGACAGAAAAGGGATTGGTTGTGAATGACTCGTGGAATAAATCATGAGTTGAAGTCAAATTTCGTTGTCTGACGCCATCTTGAAATCCAAGATGGCTGCTTCCGCTGAACTTTAAAATGTTGTAAATGACTTGAAATCGCATGAAACCCCAACAAAATGGGTATCGGACGAAAGGGCTAATCGAGTAGAAGTCGAATTTCGCTATCAGACGCCATCTTGAAATCCAAGATTGCGGTATCCGCTCCACTTTTAATGCTTTAATGCTGACAAAAAGCCGCATTAAACCACCACTATACGGGTATTGAATGAAAAGGCTAAACAAGAAGATGTCGATTTTTTTTCCGACGCCATCTCGGAATCCAAGATGGCAGCTTCCACTGAACTTTAAAATGCTGTTAATCAATGAAAATCGCATGAAACTACCACAATATGGGTATTGGGTGAAAGGACCAAACGAGTAGAAGTCGCCACCTTGAAATCCAATATGGCGACTTCCCCTGAACTAAAAAATGATTTAAATCACTGAAAACCGCATGAAATCACCACATTGTGGGTATTGAGTGAAACGACTCAACTAGAAGAAGTCGAATTTCGCTATCTGACGCCATCATCATTAATAAAAGATGGTTGCTTTTGCTATTTTTTTCAAAGCTGTAAATAACTGAAAATCTCATGATACATCCACAATACTGGGTATTGGGTGAAAGGGCTAAACAAATATAAGTCGAAAATTGTTGTCCGACACCATCATGAAAGCCAAGATGGCGGCTGCCGCTCAACTTTAAATACTATAAATGACTGATAATCGCATAAAACCCCCACAATATGGGTATTTCTTCAAAGCGATCATTGAGTAGAAGTCGAATTTAACTATCTGACGCCATCTTAAATGCGAAGATTGCGGTTTCCGCTGAACTTAAAGTTGCTGTAGATGACTTGAAATATCCACAATATTGGTATTGGGTAAATGGGTGGAACCAAGAGAAGACAAATTTCGCTACCAAACTTCATCTTGATATACAATATGGCGGCTTCCGCTTAGCTGTTAAATACTGTTAATCGCTAAAAATCGCATGAAACGCCCACAATATTTTTTTTTTGGTTCAAGGGCGAAACCAGAAGAAGTTGAATTCCTCTTTTTTACTTCATCTTAAAATTCAAAAAGGCGGCTTCCTCTGAACTGTGAATGACTAAAAATCGCTCGAAAGCATTACAAAAATGATATTGAGTGAAAGGTCTAAACAAGAAGAACCAGACCCTGTTTGTTTTTGGAAACGCGCCCAAACATTTTGTGTTGCCAAAATCGAACGATTTTTATCTCAAGTTTTTTTCACCTAATACTACATTAAAACTACTATTTTTAGACAATTTCGATCATTTTAAATCACTTTTATAATTTTTCCATTATGTTTCTAATGCATTTAGAACTTTTCTTGTTTTGTTAATAGTTTTTGATTTTTTTGCCATTTATGTCATTCTATTATTCCGATCATGCTATTATGTCTAAATTGTATTGGTCTTATTCTAGCGAAAACTTTAATTCTATGTTGTTCCTGCTAATCGTTTGATTTAGGCACATGCGCCAAATTCGATGTTGCCAAAATCGAATGTTGCCAAAAACGAATGGGGTCTGTATTGTGGTGTTTTTGTGGGATTTTCAATCACTTACAGCATTTCAGAGAAACGCGAAAAGAGATATTTGACTTCTATTGTTTAGTTTTAGCACCCAATGTAATATATTTGGGAGTTTCATGCTATTTTCATTCATTTACAGTATTTTTAAGTTCAGCTGAAGCCACCATCCTGGATTTCAAGATAGTGACAGAATGCAAAAATAAACTTTTTATATCTTATCCCAATTGACAAATACCCATATTTTGAAGGTTTCATACGATATTCAATGATTTAGAACATTTTAAAAGTTAATCGAGAGCTGCCATCTTGGATTTCAAGATGGCGTAAGATAGCAATATTCGACTTCTACTTGCTTAGCCCTTTCACCCAATACCTATTTGGGATTCATGTCATTTTGAGTCATTAACTACATTTTAAAGTTGAGCGGAAGCCGTCATCTTGGATTTCAAGATTGCGTCAGATAGCGAAATTCAACTTCTACTGGTTGATCTCTTTCAACTTATACCCCTATAAAATGGGTTTTTGCGATTTTCAGTCATTTACAGTATTTTCAAGTTGAGTGGTAGCCGCCATCTTGGATTTAAGATGGCAACGGGCAACGAAATTTGACTTCTACTGCTTCATCACTTTCACCTTTTTTTTTTTTTTTAAATATGTCTTTATTTGTATCAAATCATGATTACACTTATATTACATTATTGCATTAAACTAGGTGTTCAGCTCAATAATGAACTGTTCATAGCCCTATAAGTAACTAGATTATAAAAATTTATTTATAAGATTTAAATTTGCTGAGCGCAATCAAGTTTTTAATGTTGGAGAACATCCTGTAATAGCAAAAATATTTTATACTTAAAACTAAACACTATCTTAAAATTAAACTAAACATAAAGAGAACGAATCTCTGCGATGGAAGACTGCATCGATTTGCCTCTGAAGTTGGAGATGATTTTGTTGGCCATCTCTTCGATAGATTCAATGCCTGCAATCCGATGAAGATCTTCGGTGCTGTGCCAAGGTGGAAGCCGCAAAATCATTTTCAGAACTTTGTTCTGAATCCTCTGGATGACTTTCTTCCTCGTCGCGCAGCAGCTAGACCAAATCGGAACTGCATACATGATCGCTGGTCGGAAAACTTGTTTGTAGATGAGCATCTTATTTCGCAGACACAACCGGGATTTCCTGTTGATGAGAGAATAAAGAGATTTAGTGTATTTATTACATTTAGATTGAATATCTTCAATGTGATTTTTAAAAGTAAGATTCCGATCAAGTGTAAGTCTCAAGTACTTCACGTGATCAGACCATTCTAATGAAACCCCATTAAAAGTTATGGAATGATTTTCATTAGGTTTTAAAAAATTTGCTCTTGGCTTATGGGGAAATAAAATAAGTTGAGTTTTGGAAGCGTTAGGAGAAATTTTCCACATTTTCAAGTAATTCAAAAAGGAATTTAAATTTTGTTGCAATCTACTGCGTACCACCCGTAAATTTCGACCTTTGGCTGAAAGCAAAGTATCATCAGCAAATAATCTTCTACCTTTTCCTTCTGGTACATCAGGAAGATCAGAAGTAAAAATATTGTATAAAATTGGCCCAAGTATACTGCCTTGAGGGACACCAGCTCTAATGGGTGTCCTTTCAGAGCATGAATTTTGATAGTTTACTTGTAAGGTTCGGCTAGTCAAATAATTTTGAATAATTTTGGTGAGATATACAGGAAAATCAAATCGAGCTAATTTAGCTACTAAACCTTTGTGCCAAACACTGTCAAAAGCTTTTTCAATATCAAGAAGAGCAACACCAGTTGAATAACCCTCAGATTTGCTAGCGTTAATCATATTAGTTACACTCAAAAGTTGATGTGTAGTAGAATGTCCATGACGAAAACCAAATTGTTCATCAGGGAAAATGGAATTCTGATTAATGTGAATCATCATTCTATTCAAAATAACTCTCTCAAATAGTTTACTTAAAGATGGAAGCAAACTAATTGGTCGATAACTTGAAGGCTCTGAAGCACTTTTTCCAGGTTTCAAAATTGGAGTTACTTTGGCATTTTTCCATTTATTGGGAAAATAGGCCAAGTGAAAACATTTGTTGAAAATTTTAACTAAAAAATTTAAAGTGCTTTCAGGCAACTTTTTAATAAGAATATAGAAAATCCCATCTTCCCCTGGAGCTTTCATATTTTTAAATTTTTTGAAAATCAATTTAAGTTCATCAATATTTGTCTCACAAGAACTTTCAAACACATTTTGCTTAGAAAGAATATCATCAAATTCTAGGGAAATTTGAGCATCAATTGGACTTACAACGTTTAAATTAAAATCATGAGCAGACTCAAATTGTTGGGCTAATTTTTGAGCCTTTTCTGAATTAGTTAAAAGAAGTTTATCCCCATCTTTCAAAGTAGGAATTGGCTTCTGGGGCTTTTTCAAAATTTTAGTTAATTTCCAAAATGGCTTTGAGTAGGGTTTTATGTCCTCTACTGCTTTAGCAAAATTTTCATTACGAATGAAATTTAAACGACGTTTGATCTCTTTTTGAAGGTCGCAATAAATTAATTTCAAATAAGGATCTCTAGTACGTTGATATTGGCGTCGACGAATGTTTTTCAGTCGTATCAAAAACTGAAGATCATCATCAATTAAAGGTTGATTGAATTTATGTTTAACTTTAGGTATTGAAGCGGCTTTAGCATTGACTATTGCAGTTGTCAAATTTTCTACAGCCAAATCAATATCTTCTATTGAATTCAGTGGAACGTTTACATCTAAATTACGTTCAATAAAATTCATATATCGCTCCCAGTTAGCCTTTAGAAAATTAAAAGTTGATTTTAAAGGGTTTTCAATGGGACTTTGGGATAAAGAAAATGTTACTGGAAGGTGGTCTGAATCGAGGTCCGCATGAGTAACTAATTGACTACAATGCTCGCCTAAATCCGTTAGAACCAAATCAATTGTGGAGGGATTTCTAATTGAAGAAAAACAAGTATGCCCATTAGGATATTCAACAGTATAATAACCTGCAGAGCAGTCATTAAACAAAATATTCCCATTTGAATTTGATGAAATATTATTCCAAGATCGGTGTTTTGCATTAAAGTCACCAATAATAAAAAATTTAGATTTATTTCTGGTGAGTTTTTGTAAATCTCCCTTCAAAAAATTTTTCTGTTCACCGCTACATTGAAAAGGCAAATATGCGGCAACAATTATAATTTTCCCCATAGAAGTTTCTAATTCAATTCCAATTGTTTCTAAGACTTTTGTATTGAAAGAAGGAAGAAGTCTAAATTTGAGACGACTATTGATGACAATAGCTACACCCCCACCTTGTCGATCAAGTCGATCATTTCGTAAAATTTTAAAGAAAGCATTGCTTTTCAAGTTATTGTCTGGCTTTAAAAAAGTTTCAGTGATGGCAGGAATATGTATGTTTTGAGTTTTCAAAAATAAAAAGAACTCGTCTTGGTTAGCCAGCAAAGATCTAGCGTTCCAATTCATAATAT
Organism: Uranotaenia lowii; assembly: GCF_029784155.1. Lineage (NCBI taxonomy): Eukaryota > Metazoa > Arthropoda > Insecta > Diptera > Culicidae > Uranotaenia > Uranotaenia lowii. The sequence continues at coordinate 60,331 of NW_026598944.1, forward strand.
TTAAACATCTATTTGGATCCATGAGGGAATCGTAAAGTCATAATAATTTTGTTAGCATAATTAAAAGAAGTTTGGAAAGCTTCAAACATTGAATTTGCTTTCAACATAAGTTGCATCATTTCCATTAAATTTTGATGCAAAAATTTTAATTTTTCCTCAGTAATCTCCCCCAAATCAACAAAATTGTTAGAATCAGAAGAGGAAGGAGAAGAAAAAGTATTTGAATTTCGGGGATTTTCCCAAGCCTTCGCATGAACGTTGAGACTTGGTTTTTTCCCATTTTTATTAGTTAAACCTGAAGAGGGCAACCCATTTTCAACCACCTCTGAGAACGATAAACAACGAGTCTGGGGCGCAGAATCAGCCCAGGTAACATTAAAATCACTTATGGTATTACCCAGCCGTGATTCCAATGTAGACCGAGGCTGAATGCGAACAGGCAGGTTGTTTGCCGGCCCGACGTGTGAAGACGAAAAAGAGGAAGGAGGAGAAGAAACTTTTCTGGAAACTTTGGGATTTTTCCTAGAAGCAATAATTTTTGCCCTGATGGGACAGTCTAGCGAATTCGAGGAATGATTACCTGCGCAATTTGCACACTTAAAAAATTCTGTTTTTGGCTTATCACCACCAAAAAGGCATTTAGATTTTTCATGATCGAATGAGCCGCAAAACATGCATCTGACATTCATTCTACAATTTTTAGTGCCATGACAAAAAGCTTGACAACGACGACATTGCGTAATATTTTGAAGAAAATTGGTAGAAGATTTACGAAAAGGTTCGAATTTGACTCGACAATGAAACATAAGACGAGCCTTTTCAAGAATTTGCAAATTATTAACCTGATCCTTTTTAAAATGGATCAAATAAAGTTCAGGAGCAAAACCAACACTACTGGTATTATTCGTGTTGGTTCTTTTCCTCATTTGAATTACTTGAATTGGAGAAAAACCTAACAAAGAATTTAATTCAGCTGTGATCTCATCCGGTGTCTGATCGCCAGTGAGACCACGAAGTACAACTTTAAATGGACGATCACTTCTAGTGTCGTACGTAAAAAATTGGTGTTTTTTATTATTCAAATAATTTAAAACCTTTTGAAAATCATTAAAAGATTCCGCCAATATACGAGCAGTTCCCCTTCGACCGATCTGAAAAGAAATCTTCACATCCTTGACGGAAGTGACGATTTCTTTTCGAAAGGCATTGAAGTCAGGAATCGTGACCGTTATTGGTGGAATCTTTTCGTTTTTAAGAGTATAAGAAGAAGAAGAAGGTTTCTTAGTACTCTTATCAGAATTAAATATGAATATTTCCTCATCACCGATGTTATGAAGGACATCGAATGAATTGGAAATTTCAACTTTTTTGGCAGATGGCCCTGGATTAGGTTCAGCAATCCGTTTTCTTCCGGCCCTTGAGCCGGCCGAAGACTTCCCCATGCTAAAAAGTAAAGAGAAAATATGAATAAAAGAAAATGAAAATAATTTTAGCACTGAAAAGTGCTGATTGAAATACAGGTAAGGAAAAAATAAATAATGTAAAATGTTCCTGCAGGTACACAGCAACGATACGATGCTCCGGCGTACGTGTTGACGGCTCAACGGTACAGATGGAAGTGAATCATCACTTTCACCTAATAACCATATTGTGAAGGTTTCACAATATTTTCAGTAATTTACATAAAAGCGGAAGCCGCCATCTTGAATTAATGATGGCGTCAAGCAACAATTCTTTTTTTCCTACTATTTGGGCCCTTTCACTCAATACTCATATTGTAAAGATATTCATACCACTTTCGGTGATTTCAAGTTTTCAAAGATTTTTGAGTATTTTTTAAAATTATAACTCAAAAACAACACCCCTTAACTTACCAAAAATGTGTAAAAATGGGAGTTCCAATTCAAATATGTGCTATCTAACCTGAGCGTGTCCTGTTTTGGCATCTTAATCGAGAACTGTCACTAAGTTTTATGGCGGTTTAATAATCATGCACTGAGTGCTATTATAGAACATGCAAAAGAAAGCTTGGAGCAAATTTCTAAGTTTGTATTTTATTATAGTTTAAAAAGAGCATTCATAACTCTTTCAAAATAATTAAAATAGTATGTTTAATAAAAGTTTTATTAGCGTTTAACAAACCATATGAAAACATATGGTTGAAAAAAAATATAAGCATTCTACATGACCATAATAAAGCCGTCATTAAACGAGCTGCACAAAAAAATGCCATAATTAAACCGTAATAAAACTTCCTAATGCTAGTTGGCTTAATCTGTGTTACTTGGGCAGTGAAACTCCATGTTTCTTTGAATAGATCTAATTCAAACTTTACAGTTTGTACAGTTACAGTTGTACATCTTTCATGGACATGATGGCTAACATCTTACGAGTGCTAAAACCACCAGCCCACAGAAAGAGTACTATATATGCAGTGACCGAGATTCGATCTCATGACCTCTGGCTTTGAAGACTTGAACGCTATCCTCTAGGCCACCGTCGGCGTCTTATAAATATATAAAAAAGAAAATTATCTGTGAACTTATATTATTTTTAAAAATTAACATTTATAGTCATTTTGCTTGAGAATTTTCAATCATGATAAATTTCCTGACCTGATCTGTGATTTATTTTAGAATTCGGATTTCATTTCATTTTTAAATCTGGTGTTATATTTTATGTATTCCATTTCTTTGCACTGATTCTCATGTCCAAAGCTTTAAATTCTGGTTTCTTCCGAAAATATTGATCTAATATTCCTAATTCAGAATATGAATTATTTATTTATGAACAACTTACCGGAAATAGCATTGACTTGAAAATAGTCCTTTGATTCTGAATTACTTTAAATTGTGTGAAGATCGTGTTCTTACTCATGATTCAAGAAATATATTCCCAAATATACACAATTTTTTGGTATAGTTATTATTTTCATCTATATTCGAATTTTGAAACCCCCTCCCCCCATGGACGGGTCCTTTGCATGAACCTGTCATGAGTTTATTTGAACTTTTAAGTTTGTATGGGAAAATTGAATATATATTGTATTGAAAAATCAACATCATTTTTGTTTCTCCTGTTGAAACGAGACGGTTAATGGTTTTTGTGCCAATTTTCAAATTCTCTAAAGAAAATTTTCAACTGAACAACTATATCGAAGATCGTTTCTTCACTAAGCCGTACTGTAGAACAAATAAATAGAACAAATCATTACATTATTTTGAAGATGTTCATCAGCGAGGTGAGGGAGGTCATAATGCGCGCGATATTTTAAGATGTTGACAAAAAAAACTGATTTTGAAAGAGAATGTGATACAGAGAACTTAAATCAGAAAAATAACTTTTGCATTTCAATTGTCCTCTATTTTTACCAAAATTAAAAGTTATGCAGAACTGTCCTGAACGCCTGAAGATAAAAAAAAGCTTGCTTTCAATTCTATTTAATAAAAAAGCTTTTTCTTTTCTTCTCAAATAACCTTTTCTCTTTTTCCGATCAGAAAGATCCATCGGTCCCATAGGACCAGTAAAAGGATTGCGTGCAAGGGCCCATTCATGAATCACATCAAGTGTTAATTACCTTTGGGAAGCAGCAGGCGTTAGAGCAAAGGACCGTTAAAACTCAACCGCTCAGAACTTCCGGCCTATTGCATTGCGTGTGGTGGGTAAAAGGAGAAAAGTATCACTTTGTACCCCGAACAATAACCGGTAAAGGCTTCCTGCTTTGTTCACTTGTCAGTCAACCGGAAATAAAGCGATGGTTAAAAGAATCTGTGTGTGTACACTTTTGTTTACTGTAACTGCTGGGCGATGTTTGACTCTGCTCCCTTATGTTTCAGCCTCAAATGACGGAAAGCAACCTGATACACGCAACACATGCCAAACATAACTCATCTCTTGGCTTTGGATGTCAGCAGCATCCGGGACTGTCTTTGAGTAAAGCTTTTCAAGGAAGCTGGTTGAGGATTATTAGAAACAAATCTTCAAATGGTCTTTAATTGAGCATTGTAACCCAAAACCTTGAAATGATTTCCTTCAAATTTTGTAGATGTTATAATTTTTTCCTGTTGACTGATTATTCTATAAGATTTTTCGTAACTTTTATGATATTTATTAAAATTAGATAATTCAGCTCTTTATGGTTAAACATACGTTTCTCTACATATCTATCAAGTTACAAGAATGACAACTAGGATTCCAAAGAAAGACATGAAGTTTACAAGACTGAAAAACTGGTTTGAACATTGGTCATCACAGAAAATTATGAGCAAATAACAGATTCCCACATTCTCCGCACCAGAGCTGAGGAAGTCATAAATTTTTGATGAATCAATTTTCACCCAAACTGAACTCAAACATTCTTCCGTTTACTCGGCTGCTCATAAAATTGTTCGCTTGATTTGCCGACATAACAGTTCGTACGAATTTGCAAATATTGGCATAACGAGGTTCATACGATTCCACTCAGTAGTAGAGCCGTGTGTCGGCTTTCTTCCTTAATCGAATAGCAGTTGTTCTTTGCCAAATTGGATGCCATTCTAATTTGACACGAAACAGACTCAAACATTAGGAACGGAAAACCACCCCTTCGCTGAGCTTTTATAAGTCCTAAATCTGGGTATCTGTTTCAATCATGAAGCTCCTCTAGCCAGAGCAGTGATTTCGATTAGGGCTACCTCACGCTTATGGAGCCGGAATTATTCACGAGTCGATATTCGGCAATCTTGAAGTGAACAACAAATTGCGAACGATGGTGCGAGTTACAGCGTTTAAAACGTCTGATCACCGGGGCCTTGTTCCGTCATGGGATTTCGTTTACTTTTCGAAGAACACAAATGATTTGTATGGTTTCAGTGGCACCAGGTGATTAAGTTTGACAAGAAACTATTCATTGAGTATTTCAAACCTTTTTCATGTCCTGTGAAATAGTGACTGATTCATTAAAATTTGGGAATACTGTGCCTCGATTATGTCTTATTTAAAAAAAGACTAATTAAAAAACAATCTTGATCAATTTTGGTAGAACTTGAGGAATATTTCCGGTCGACCCGAGGATTCAGAAGAGAGGCTATACTGGAGGAGCGAAAAAGGGGGGACGATATGGCGTGAGCAATGATCGTATGACATACGAGGGGTTATTGAACTTAAACTAGAACCAAGACTAGAACCAGAACTAGAACTGAAACTAGAACTAGAACTAGAACTAGAACTAGAACTAGAACTAGAACCAGTACTAGAACTAGAACTAGAACTAGAACTAGAACTAGAACTAGAACTAGAACTAGAACTAGAACTAGAACTAGAACTAGAACTTGAACAAGATCTAGAACTAGAACTTGAACAAGATCTAGAACTAGAACTTAAATAGAACTAGAACTAGAACTAGAACTAGAACACGAGCTTAAACTATAACTAGAACTATGACTAGAACTAGAACTAGAACTTAAACTAGAACTAAAACTAGAACTAGAATTAGAACTAGTACTACAACTAGAACTAGAACTAGAATCAGAACTAGGACTTGAACTAGAACAAGAACTAGAATTAGAACTAGAACTAGAACTAGAACTAAAACTAGAACTAGAACTAGAACTAGAACTAGAACTAGAACTAGAATTAGAATTAGAACTAGAACTAGGACTAGAACTAGAACTAGAACTAGAACTAGAACTAGAACTAGAACTAGAACTAGAACTAGAACTAGAACTTGAACAAGATCTAGAACTAGAACTTAAATAGAACTAGAACTAGAACTAGAACTAGAACACGAGCTTAAACTATAACTAGAACTATGACTAGAACTAGAACTAGAACTTAAACTAGAACTAAAACTAGAACTAGAATTAGAACTAGTACTACAACTAGAACTAGAACTAGAATCAGAACTAGGACTTGAACTAGAACAAGAACTAGAATTAGAACTAGAACTAGAACTAGAACTAAAACTAGAACTAGAACTAGAACTAGAACTAGAACTAGAACTAGAACTAGAACTAGAACTAGAACTAGAACTAGAACTAGAACTAGAACTAGAACTAGAACTAGAACTAGAACTAGAACTAGAACTAGAACTAGAACAAGAACTAGAACTAGAACTAGAACCAGAACTAGAACTAGAACTAGAACTAGAACTAGAACTAGAACTACAACTAGAACTAGAACTAGAACTAGCTCTTGAACTTGAACAAGAAATAGAACTTAAACTAGAACTAAAACTAGAACTAAAACTAAAGCTAGAACGAGAAATAGAACTAGAACTTGAACAAGAACTAGAACAAGAACTAGAACAAGAACTAGCACTAGAACTAGCACTAAACCTAGAACTTGAACTTGAACTGGAACTAGAACTAGAACTAGAACTAGATCTAGAACTGTAACTAGAATCAGAATAAGAACTAGAACTACAACTAGAAAGAGAACCTGAACTTGAACAAGAACTTGAATTAGAACTAGAACTAGAATTAGAACTAGAACTTGAACTTGAACTAGAACTGGAACTAGAAATAGAACAAGAACTAGAACTAGAACTAAACAAGAACATGAACTAGAACTAGAACTAGAACTAGATCTAGAACTAGAACTAGAACTAGAACTAGAACTAGAACTAGAACTAGAACTAGAACTAGAACTAGAACTAGAACTAGAACTAGAACTAGAACTAGAACTAGAACTAGAACAAGAACTAGAACTAGAACTAGAACCAGAACTAGAACTAGAACTAGAACTAGAACTAGAACTAGAACTACAACTAGAACTAGAACTATGACTAGAACTAGAGCTAGATCTAGAACTAGAACTAGAACTAAAACTAGAACTAGAACTAGAGCTAGAACTAGAACTAGAACTAGAACTAGAACTAGAACTAGAACTAGCTCTTGAACTTGAACAAGAAATAGAACTAGAACTTGAACTAGAACTAGAACTGGAACTAGAACTAGAACTAGAACTAAAACTAGAACTAGAACTAGAACTAGAACTAGAACTAGAACTAGAACTAGAACTAGAACTAGAACTAGAACTAGAACTAGAACTAGAACTAGAACTAGAACTAGAACTAGAACTAGAACTAGAACTAGAACCAGAACTAGAACTAGAACTAGAACTAGAACTAGAACTAGAACTAGAGCTAGAACTAGAACTAGAACTAGAACTAGAACTAGAACTAGAACTAGAACTAGAACAAGAACTAGAACTAGAACTAGAACTAGAACTAGAACTAAAACTAGTACTACAACTAGAACTAGAACTAAAACTAGAAATAGAACAAGAACTAGAACTATATCTAGAACTAGACATAGAATAAGAACTAGAACTAGAACTAGAACTAGAATTAGAACTAGAACTTGAACAAGAACTAGAACTAGAACTAGAACTAGAACTAGAACTAGAACTAGAACTAGAACAAGAACTAGAACTAGAACTAGAACCAGAACTAGAACTAGAACTAGAACTAGAACTAGAACTAGAACTACAACTAGAACTAGAACTATGACTAGAACTAGAGCTAGATCTAGAACTAGAACTAAAACTAGAACTAGAACTAGAGCTAGAACTAGAACTAGAACTAGACTTAGAACTAGAACTAGAACTAGCTCTTGAACTTGAACAAGAAATAGAACTAGAACTTGAACTAGAACTTGAACTAGAACTAGAACTGGAACTAGAACTAGAACTAGAACTAGAACTAGAACTAGAACTAGAACTAGAACTAGAACTAGAACTAGAACTAGAACTAGAACTAGAACTAGAACTAGAACTAGAACTAGAACTAGAACCAGAACTAGAACTAGAACTAGAACTAGAACTAGAACTAGAACTAGAACTAGAACTAGAACTAGAACTAGAACTAGAACTAGAACTAGAACTAGAACTAGATCTAGAACTGTAACTAGAACTAGAATAAGAACTAGAACTAGAACAAGAACTTGAACTTGAATAAGAACTTGAATTAGAACAAAAACTAGAACTAGAACAAGAACTAGAACTAGAACTTAAACTAGAACTAGAACTAGAACTTCAACTAGAACTAGAACTAGAACTAGAACTAGAACTAGAACTTGAACTGGAACTAGAACTAGAACTTGAACTGTAACGAAAACTAGAATAAGAACTAGAACTAGAACTAGACCTAGAACTTGAACTTGAATAAGAACTTGAATTAGAACTAGAATTAGAACTAGAACTAGAACTAGAACTAGAACTAGAACTAGAACTAGAACAAGAACTAGAACTAGAACTAGAACTAGAACTAGAACTAGAACTAGTACTACAACTAGAACTAGAACTAAAACTAGAAATAGAACAAGAACTAGAACTATATCTAGAACTAGACATAGAATAAGAACTAGAACTAGAACTTGAACTAGAATTAGAACTAGAACTAGAACAAGAACTAGAACTAGAACTAGAACTAGAACTAGAACTAGAACTAGAACTAGAACTAGAACAAGAACTAGAACTAGAACTAGAACCAGAACTAGAACTAGAACTAGAACTAGAACTAGAACTAGAACTACAACTAGAACTAGAACTATGACTAGAACTAGAGCTAGATCTAGAACTAGAACTAAAACTAAAACTAGAACTAGAACTAGAGCTAGAACTAGAACTAGAACTAGACTTAGAACTAGAACTAGAACTAGCTCTTGAACTTGAACAAGAAATAGAACTAGAACTTGAACTAGAACTTGAACTAGAACTTGAACTAGAACTAGAACTGGAACTAGAACTAGAACTAGAACTAAAACTAGAACTAGAACTAGAACTAGAACTAGAACTAGAACTAGAACTAGAACTAGAACTAGAACTAGAACTAGAACTAGAACTAGAACTAGAACTAGAACCAGAACTAGAACTAGAACTAGAACTAGAACTAGAACTAGAACTAGAACTAGAACTAGAACTAGAACTAGAACTAGAACTAGAACTAGAACTAGAACTAGAACTAGATCTAGAACTGTAACTAGAACTAGAATAAGAACTAGAACTAGAACAAGAACTTGAACTTGAATAAGAACTTGAATTAGAACAAAAACTAGAACTAGAACAAGAACTAGAACTAGAACTTAAACTAGAACTAGAACTAGAACTTCAACTAGAACTAGAACTAGAACTAGAACTAGAACTAGAACTTGAACTGGAACTAGAACTAGAACTTGAACTGTAACGAAAACTAGAATAAGAACTAGAACTAGAACTAGACCTAGAACTTGAACTTGAACAAGAACTTGAATTAGAACTAGAATTAGAACTAGAACTAGAACTAGAACTAGAACTAGAACTAGAACTAGAAATAGAACTTGAATAAGAACTAGAATTAGAACTAGAACTAGAACTAGGTTTTTGGCTCCTTAAAGCCTAAAGGTACGAGCCGTTTCAAATAAAGAATTGGTAAAAAAAAAAATAGAACTAGAACTAGAACAAGAACTAGAGCTAGAACTAGAACTAGAACTAGAACTAAAACTAGAACTAGAACTAGAACTAGAACTAGAACTAGAACTAGAACTAGAACTCGAACTAGAACTAGAACTGGAACTAGAACTAGAACTAGAATTAGAACTTGAACTAGAACTAGAATTAGAACTAGAACTAGAACTAGAACTCGAACTTAAATAGAACTAGAACTAGAACTGGAACTAGAACTAGAACTTGAATAAGAACTAGAATTAGAACTAGAACTAAAACTGGAACTAGAACTATAACTAGAACTGGAACTAGAACTAGAACTAAAACTAGAACTAGAACTCGAACTAGAACTAGAACTAGAACTTGAACTAGAACTAGAAATAGAATTAGAATTAGAGCTAGAACTAGAACGAGAATTAGAACCAACACAGAACTATTATTAGAACTAGAACTTGAATTACAACTAGAGCCTTAACTTCAACTTAATTTGAACTTTAACTTTTTTAACTGAGCTAGATTTAGACATTTAACTTTAACTTTAAATCAGACCATCCAAACTTTAAAGGAATATCCTGAAACTACAAACGAAAATTAATAACTCAAAGTAAATCGGTCATATTTTGTAGAAATACTAAAAATTAGTTTGTTAAAAGTCTTCGGCTCAGAATGATCCTGAATCAAGAGCCTTTAATATATGTACATAGTTTTGTCAATAAAGGAAAAAAAAGACCATCCAAACTTAGTTCAATAAGAAATGGGAGAGTTTCGAATGCGTGTATCTTTAAAATCATTCGTTTGATCGATATACTTTCTATGAATGAAATTAAGGTGAACTTGATTAATCATGAAAAAATATCGCATTTTGAAAGAAATATATCTACTTTATTCTTGGTATCTCCCATCGGCCGGCGCCCATTTTTTCAGTCATGTTATAGATACGTTTTTCCCACTTATACCATGTCAAATCTACTGAATGCAAGCAATCGAAAGATCCTCCTCGTTTTTCTTCCTTTTTCTTAAGACTGGTACATTAGACCCCGAGACGTGTATAGTTATTTAAACTCTTCGAGGATCGCAATTAAATAGTCTCGTAGATAAGGACACTTTTATCAGTTTCAATTTGATTTTCTTTTAACTTACAGTGGCGATCTTCCTTTCACTGAAGTTTAATTCATAAAAGTTTCAAAAACCACATTTTTGGAAATTAAGAGATGGTTCGAAAAAATAATTCCAGCATATAATTTTAAAAATGGTTTAGCTGAAAAAGTGTTTTTGAACTCAATTGTAATAAAATATCTAAAAAAGTAACTTTTTTTCAGACATGTCTTTATCAAAAATTATTTACTTAAATTGAAGAAAGCCGATGATTTTTAGAAAATTTTCAGTTTGATGGGACATGGTAATTTGTGAAGTTGATTGTGAGATTGGCTCCATTCAAGATGATTAACGATGGTGCTTATTAATAACTTTCTTTTGTAAAATCAGAAAAGAGAAAAAAAATCCTCTTTAAATGAACATTCATTCGTTTTCATTAAAACTCAGCATAACTATCGAGAACACGAGAACGTTTTATGTCGATTGGTCGGAACACTACTTGAATGGAGAATCATGCACCATGAATGATGAAACCGACAGACCAATTAAAGAATACACACATCCTCGATGCTGTGTTGCTATAGATATGAGGCTAATGAAAATGACACCTGAAATAGCAAATGATGTCGGGGGCAATAGCCGGAGATGAGTAATGGCCAGAATCACGTTTATGCAACGTTATGAATAATACAACAATGTGTGGGATGTGAATGTAGAACGTGGCTCGATTTCATAAACACACACAAAATGGGCCGGTTTGTTAAACACATTCTGGTGCACATACTTACGAACACACACAGACAAACAAATGGTTACATGTCCTGGGAAGCTACATGCTGATATGATGGTATATTACTAGCCCGGAATAGTTCGAGAATTTTGGACCCTGGACGTGTAACTATGGCCGTTTCAGTTTGGTTCCATTCTAATGGCTTGCAGTGATTGTTGGTCATTCCAAAAAAAGCTACAACCGCTTTTGTTTTGTTTTTTTTTACTTCTGTTCCACTATCACCTAATTGTATTTATTGCTGGGTTCAATAAGCTGGATATCATTAAAATCATATTCCAGCTTTGCCCATGGTGAGCTCGAATTTCTGACTCAATTATAAAAAAAACAGCAGCAAAAAACTTTACCAGCTAGGGTGGATATTGATGAAGATTTAAATTAGTGAAATAAAACATAACAACAAATCTGTTTACAAAACAAAAAAACAAAAAATATATTATTTGAGATATTGCACTTTGTTTGAAAAATCTAATAAAATCTTTCTTACCACCTTGAAATGTTTCCCGCGCGAAAAAAATATATAAAAAATATTTACTCCAATATGTCAATCGTGAGAGTTCATTTTGAAATTCCTAATGCCATTTTTAAAAGCAATAATGAACTCTCATTTTTTTTTAAAGTTTCCTTAATGTATGTTATGGGATCACTTGATCCCTCTAGTCCTAAAAGGTTATATTTTCTTCTGAATGCATGTTGATAATTGATAAGCACGAAATTATTTATGTTTATTGTAAAATTTCCTGATCAAATGGATAAAAAATAGTGCATCTACCTAAAATTAAAAAAATGCGCCTTCAAGTATGCAATGAAAGCATGACAAACTAAGATTTTTTTCAAATTCTGGCTTTCTGTGATTTTAACCCAAAAATTCTGTTATGGTTTTCTGTCTGGAAAAAAACATAGATTTCTTTGAAAAATCTTGAAAAGTTGATTTTTTTTTATCTTTTCCTTGAGAAAAAAACAATAAACTTTACCAATATTGTCATGTTTTAAGAAAACAAAACTAAAAATCTAATCAATACTGATGTTATGAAATCGCTTTGGTACATCTTTGTACCTGAAAATAATCACATTTTCGTAGGTGATGGAAGGAATTAAAGAAACATAAGCTATCAAAGAACGAAAGAACATAAGCCGTAAATATCATGAATTTACGAAATACGAAAATGTAAAAAACTAAAATTTTTGATGTCATGATGTTTTGGAAATACAGACCCCGTTCGTTTTGGCAACATTCTATTTTGGAAACGTTCGATTTTGGCAACATCCGAATAATACAAGACAAGGGCAAAATGCATCAAAAACGTTAGGAAAAAAAAAAATAAAATATGACTACAAATGATCGGAAATTTACTATACATAACGTTTTTGATAAAATAATATTTATTTTGTAAAAATAACTGTAAAAAACTTGAGAAAAAAAACCGTTCGAATTTGGCAACATTCGAATTTGGCAAAACAAAATGTACGGGCGTGTTGCCAAAATCGAACGGGGTCTGTACGTACAAAATTTAAAAAATCTGTGAGCTCTATGAATATTTCCAAAATACTGTGTTCTGTGACACAGAACTTGGGACACATAATCTGTGATGAAAATTTGCTCAAAATTCTGTAAAATTATAGATTTTTCTGTGATTTCGGCAACCTTGCTTGTAGCAAACTTTCAAATGACGCCTAGAATTTACAAATTAACCTGACAATTAAAATTACCTTTCTTATTCATTGAATGTGCCTTTGTCTTCACTCTCACTTTCAAGGCCAGAACGCAAAAATGAAGCTGCACTTACCCTACGACGGAAATCTTGAAAAACTAGCAAACTAGCTCAAAAAAGCGGAAGGAAAAGTCGCGAATAGCATCAAACCAGAGTGTTGCCCCAGAACTTCCAAAATTAAATATCCTGTACTGAAGTTAATACTCTGATATTGTTTGGTTCTTTATTTTCTAATTGGCATTTCAGTCTTTAGGAAGCAAATTACAGAATTTTACAATTTTCCCGACGTTTCGGCCTTTGATCTTGGCCTTCTTCAAGGGATAATTTGCATTATACTGTATATGTTCCTGAGTGTATACTGTGTGAAGAAAATTTAGTAATTTGCTTCCTAAAGACTGAAATGCCAATTAGAAAATAAAGAAGTTAATACCCTGAATGCAACAAATCACTTTCCAATACACCATTCTCAAATTATAATTTACATAAATTATTCTCTTAGTTGAATTAAGTGATTTATTGGACATGAATATTTCCATGATTTAAATCTTATCACATTTAAGATCTTACAATCGAGATTCAATTCATTGAGATATTTAAGTCTTGTAATGTTCCTTCAGTTTAATGGTTTCTCCACGTTTTGAGAACTCGAGATCCTGGTTCAAGATACTAAACTCTATTTGGATTCTGAATTTGGGCAAGGTTGTCAATTTTTTTTATGTTTTATGTTTTATGTAAAAAATCCGATTATCTTATATTTTACCCAAATACTCTGTGACGGATTTCTGTGATACTATTTCCATTGATTTCATGATAAAGTAGTGAAAAATTGTGTATTTTCTACATTTCAGTTGAGAGAAATCATTCAACATAAAACAAATCTTATCATGTTTTTTCCAATTCATATCGGGAATTCTATAATTAATATTTATTGGGAAAAAATATATTTCTTCGATTTGAAATTCGATTGAAAACGCTCACTGAAGACTGAAGAAGATAATAAGTTGCTTTTGGAATATCAGTATCTGAATGATTATTATCAGTTTTGCAAAATATTGTAGTGACTTAAACAGTTTGATGTGGAAATATAAAACTTGCGAAATAAAAAAGTGCTTAAATTATCCATTATCCTGTAAATTTTTTCGAAAACCAACTAAATCCCAGAAGTCGATTTGTGACCCAAATTGTTTTTTGATCGAGAGAACAGCAGATCTCGTCGTTACGAGCATTTCTAAGTTATTTGGCTTCATAACTTAAATTTCGATTCAATTAAATTAACCTTTTGTATTGAAACTCTTACATTGACATACATAAACGGTACCTCGTCTTAAGAATGGGTTTTTGTTATAGCTAAACAGAAACAGAGTTGGGAACGAACAATTTTAACTTCAAAATTAATGCATTGAATACTAATTTGATACATCGACAAGTTGGAAACCATGTAACAGGCACAATATTCATCAGAATTAGCGAAAACAAATCTTATATCCTCTATCTTATTACAAACAATTTGATTTAGTAAAGTCGTTTATTTATCATTAAAAATATTATGCTGAAATGTAACATTCTTCAAGAAACCAATTTCAGTCTTAATTTTATTTTGTGTTTCTTGTTCTTGCTCAACATCAGATTTGAAAGCTGTTATTGAAATTACTTTTCAAAATTGGTTAAAATCTTTGAAGGAAGTTCTGGCTTTTTTGACAAAATTGGAAAACAATAATAAAACATTTTGAAATAAAAGTTTTGAATTAGTAAACAATTTTCTTCAAGACTACAAGTAATTTAAGGCTATGCGAAAAAAAATTTAAAAGTATTTTATTTGTTTACTTTTTCAATCAACGAATTTTTAAAGAAGTTTAAAACAATATTTTTTATAAATTTTATGCAGCAATGTCAAAAATACTTGTAATGATATCGTTCCAAATTTTCAAAAACTTTCGAGTTTTACTTACATCATCATCATCGTCAAAATAATATTCCTTTAATGAATAAGGTTTATAAACGAAATCAGAACCAGAATCTTTCCCAAATGTAGGTTTAATGGTTCATCAGTTATCTAGGATTGATTCCACTTATAACTGACAGATCTTAAAATAAAAAATGTGATAGTCCAAATTCAAAAAAAGATTCGAGTACCTGACGCTAAAATCTATCAAATTAATCATTTGAATATAAGCACCAAAATGTTTTTCTCTTGATTTGTCAATTGAATTCTTTAAATAAGTTTTTATAATGGTAAGACGTGATTATTGAAATAAAAAACCCTTCTTATACTTATCTTTTTCATATCAATATTTCGTTTCAGTTTTCAAAGAATTTACCGAATTTAATAGAACAGTTTTTTTTCAATTTTTAATAAAATTTACCGAATTTTAAAGTCCAGCTATTTAAATTTTTGTAAATATTTTTAATAAGTTTTTCGTTTCTGTTCTTCAACTTTGAATTTTTGTGTTTTAAAAAATAAACCTTTAGTTTTTTTTCTAATCAAAAGTTCACATTTCAAAACGCGATTAGTTTTTTACATATTCAAAACACATCAACCCTTGAGTGGGAAATGAAGAAATGAAGTGCTAATTCAGATGAGTAATAAATATCAATTATTATAATTTTCCTTACAATCAATCATGATAAATTGTTTACTTGATCTGACATATATTTTGGAATTTAGATTTTTTTTAAATCTGTGATTTGAAAATATTTACATATTTATTTCAAACTTGAATACTAGACTGCTGAGAAATTATTTTTGAGCAAATTTCTAGTCCCGAGTAAGGAACATCATTTTGAAAATTTTATCAATTACTTACCGAAAACATCAATGATTTGAAACATTTATTGTGATTAGTTTTGAAAATAATGATTTATTTTATCACTAAAATTTATAATTTTTTGAGTTCGTGTGAAAATTATGAGTATGGAATAGATGTTAGAAATCAATTTCCTTCTTTATTGTGTATTTTTGGTATTGTTATTATTTTTAGCTAAATTTGATTTTCAAACCCCCCCCCCCCCATGGACGGGGGGGCGGGCAATCAATTGAGGTGCGATTACATATTCATAAGGCCATCTTGAACATTTCTAACATTCATTTAAGCATTATGGGAACTAAAACCAAGTAAACACAGAAAAAATATAGCTTTTGCGCTGCTGCCATTGCCGACTGGGAGTGAAAATGTTAGAAATTTTTGATAATCAATTAAATAACATTGAATATTTTATTGCATTGCTGATTTTTTGGTTTCCAAAAACAAAAATTTATATTTAAATGTTTTATCTCTAGGTCCAATAATAGGTACCAGTACAGTACCAAAACATGAACAGTAGGTTCTAAGTTAGAAATATCAATTACCATATCTTTGTAAATCTCTCATTTCAACATACAAACAAGACCAGAAACTATTATTGGACTTTTTTGAAGATATTAAAATTTCTTAAATTTTTGAGAAATACATGGATTTATAAAAACTACCACTTAAAGGGTTAAAAAAAACTAACCCTTCTTATCTGATATTTTTACTCTTCTACCATCTGCACTACATCACAAGTTCTCTAGGAGTTTTCAACCATCAACCCGTTATTAGTTTGAGAAAACTTGACTTTCGTAAAACGGGGTAGCATTGATCACCGGGGTAGCTTTGATAAACATGAAATTATTCCACATTTTCATCAATAACTAAGCCTAAAGTTAAAATATCTCAAAACTTTTTTCAACGTTTAAAACTTATAAGTTGAGGAAAAACTTGGTTTGTCTTTGAAAATTTCAAATGTAAGTAGAAATTTAATTTCAAAATCTTGAAATATCTATTTTTTCGAAGGTTCGCAAACAAACACCCTTCCTGATGAAATTTAAGCTTAAAAAAGCAGCAGACAGATTTCTGAGAGAGTTCAACTTTTTTCTTTAGTAAATGTATAGTTTCGGTGTAGTTTTTGTTGTATTTTAAGGTAAAGCTTTGATATTAAAAAAAGACACATTTCCAAGAGTATGTCAGTCTAGGACAAAAAGCTTGAAACCCTATCAAATGGTAAAGTTCGGAAAAAAAAATTCAAAAGGAAATATTGCGAGAACTTAGAGAATTCAATGAAGGCAAAGTTTCTTTTTTGTGTAGTAAAAATTTTATAAGTAATGTTAAAAAATTAAGCCCCTTCAATTTATGCAGCATCATTGTCCATTTTTCGATTGTTGTTCGGCCTGAACACATTAAGGACCGCGAAGAAATCAAAACCGAGAAACATCGAAATTCAGCATTTTATATCTCAGAATTCACTGGACCAAAAGGTACAAATTTAGTATCTTTGAGCCACCGAAAGTGTTGTGTTCAATTTTGTAGAGTTTTATTATAAGTTTAATAAAATTTGAGTTTTTTCCGAACTGCCTTGCAATTGATAAACGAGCATTTGTAAATATTATGAAGGAGTTTTGAATCCTTTATGATCAAGAAAACTCGTTTAAACCGTCATATAGAGACTTATCAATGTTACCCCAAAGCAGCAAATTCTAAACAAAGACGAATTGATTATTTTTATATTTTCTTTATACGTTTTAAAGCCAACCAACCAATACTGCTTCATTGTGTAGAAAAAAGTTTAATTCAGTTGATTTTTTAAATTTTTCGTTCTTTAAAAAAAAACCCAAAAATATTGAAAAAAATTAAAAAAAAATTTTTGTGAAACTTCAAAATAAGACAGGGAGAAACAGTAGTAATTCTAACGCATGATTTCTTAATAAAAAAAATAAAAAAAAAATCAAAAAAATAACGAAAAAAATGAAATAAAATAAAAAAAAAATAAAAAAAATATTGAATCAAAAAAAAGATGCCATTCAAGTGCCAGTCAAAATAAGGAAAAAGTTAGGTAAAGATACTGTAAATGTATGATTGTACAAGCCAAAATATCACTTAAAAATATGAACATAAAATTTGATGATTTTAAAGTATTGTTCAAAATAGCTTAAATTTTCGTGACGTTGATTCAGTACAATACCCTGTTCTGTTTTAACTGAGTGAATTCACGTCACAACTTTAAAAAGACTTTGTTCAATCGAAAAGCATTGCACATTTTATTATGGGTAATTGTGTCCTCTACAACTTATTTAAAAAAAAACCGATCCTATTTCCAAAGAGAGAATAGGAAATCGAAGTTGTATGTACTGAAGTAAAAACTGGTCAATTCTTGCGTGAATTCACGTCACAAATGTAATCGATCATAACACAAAAAACTTCAACTTTTTAAAGACCAACCAAGATTCATTTTGAAGGAAATTCAATTTGCGACCGTTTGCTTCTATTTTTTTGTATTTTCTAGTAAATTGTTTAACTTCTAGAATGATAACAGTTCCCGAAATTCTGGAAAAGCGATTTCAAGTCACGGTCGAATGTGTCATAGGAGTCCAGAACTGCTTTTAAAAATATGAAACATGCCACATTCCCCTTAGCAGAAAAAATAATCCTAAAATATTGAAAAAGATTAACAACCTTACCCCGGATTACGGTACTTAATAAATTGTTATACTTGTAAATGTATAGTATGTGTTGTGAAACGTCATAAATTAGTAGCTATAATACAAAAGCCACCCTAGCGACTGATCATAAAAGTGAGTTCTCTCTCGAGAACTCACTCTCTATTCCACTCACGATTTGTTTACCCAGCATAAGAGAAATAAAAATCAGTTCGCAGCAACCTCCGTACAAGCAACATCTCGGCTACAATTATTTCCCCCCGGTTGGCTCGGTATTTTAAGATAGTTGGGAATAAAGTTTAAATAATCCCAAACTCGGTCGGTGTAGTTTATTACGGAAGAAAATCATACGCAGTGATCAATATCACAGTTACGGACTTGGACA
Organism: Uranotaenia lowii; assembly: GCF_029784155.1. Classification (NCBI taxonomy): domain Eukaryota; kingdom Metazoa; phylum Arthropoda; class Insecta; order Diptera; family Culicidae; genus Uranotaenia; species Uranotaenia lowii. The sequence continues at coordinate 79,164 of NW_026598944.1, forward strand.
CAATTGGGTAGCCTTAATAGCACCCACAGTGAAAGTGAACTGTTGCACTAAGTTAAGTGCTAGTGATTGAAGTGTTCCCCGGTCGGCCCAACTAGTTGTATTATACGTCCACTAGAAGTTTCTTGCTATTGTTGGGACGATCCGGAACATTTTTTGGTCCTTCGAGCCGGATGTGTGGCCAGTAAAGCCTACGGACAGTGACGGACGGATTCGGAATCGCAAGAAGTACCCTGCGGCATCAGTGCACGGCCATCGCACTTTCGGTAGCATCAAGCCACCGCAGCCATCGCTGCTTCGCCATCGCGCTGATCAGCGCTAATCAAAGCACCGCAGTACAACCGGAACACCATTTTGCTACAACACAAAGCTAAGGAGGGCGAACTTAACCATCGGAATAATCGGTCGGCTGAACATTCCCTGAGGCCTGCGGAATCGGTTCACGGAAACCAGGGAAGTACAAAGTGTGCATGATTGGTGGTGTATGTTTTTTGTGGTAGCTTGTGGGTAAATGAATTGCTCAAAATAAAGTTGAAAACTAAAGTTCAAGATCTTTTTATTCTGGAATTGTGTGCAATCCTTGATCGGGGTTTTTCAACATCATTCTCTGCTGCTTGTGGTTCGAAATTGGTAATTGTTTCATTGATAACTTTCTCAGTCAATCGGGTGCGTTTGGTCATTCATTTTCGGTCAAAAATATGAACGTTGAGTTGAGTTGAGTCAAATAACGATAAGTCGGACTATAATTACGTATCGGTGAGAGCACGCAAGGTGCATTTTGTAAGCTAATGGTCAATAAGTGATCATTGATTGAGTTAGTTCTTCGGTCAGCATTATTGATTAATGATCTGTGGAGATCATTAGGACGTGTCGGTGAGACATTTTAATTATTTTTTAAATAATTATTTTGAACGGATTTCAAAATTTGTGTGTGATTGGCAGTTTTAGTGCAACATAAACAAGCGGACGTGTCAATGTGCTGATAAATTGTTGGTTCGGATTTTTTAATCGGACTTTTAGTGCTTAATTGAACTTTTTCGGATTGTGTCAGAATATTTGTCAGATTTTTAGTCAGTTTTTTGTCGGTGCAATTTTATTGGAATTTTATCATGGAGGACGTCGACTTCAACGAGCTAAAAGAGCAACAGCGACAACTAAAGCGGACCATTAACGGTGTAGCTAGGTTCGTAGACGGCTTCTCAGTGGAACGGCACGAAAACCAGATCGACGTTCGGTTGGATATGTTAGAAGATGCGATGCGAAGATTCTACAACGTCCAGAGGAAGATGAAGGTTATCCTCGACGAAGAAGACCTCGAAACCAAACCAGAATCAAAAGAATCCGAAAGTCAGCGAGAAAAACGAATTCAAGCCAAAATCGCTAAGCGTGAGGCTGATTTTGATGAGGCGGCATCCCAGGTCGAAGAGGTCTACTGCACAGCGAAATCTTCCCTGGTAGAATTCAAGCGGAAAAAGCAAGTGTCAGTCGAAGAGTCAGTTTTATCTACGAATTCAGCAATGTCGCGAGTAAAACTTCCTGAAATTCAGCTGCCGAATTTCAGCGGAAATATTAGAGAATGGGTCACCTTCCGCGACATGTTTCAGAGCTTGATACACAACAACGGCCAGCTTTCCCCGATCGACAAATTTACCTACTTGAGGTCATCGGTGACGGACGACGCATTGCAAGAAATCGGCTCAATCGAAATCACGGCCGCAAACTACCAGGTGGCATGGAGTTTGTTGGAAAGGCGGTATGAGAGTAAGAAACTCATCGTCAAGGCGCATTTGGACGCGATTTTCGCAATCGAGCCAATTCGTCGGGAGAACAGTGAGTCGTTGAATCGCCTCATCGGTGACTTCGACAAAAACCTACAGATGTTGGACAAGATTGGGGAAAATACCGAAAGCTGGTCGACGCTGTTGGTACACATGATCTGCATGCGCCTAGATCCGGTAACACTTCGGCAGTGGGAAACGCATCACAACTCGAAGGAAGTGCCGACCTATTCCAGTTTGATGAACTTCCTTCGAGATCAGTGTTTGGTTCTGCAATCTCTCGTCGCCAATACTTTACCAGAACCTCAGCACCCGAGATTCACGAGATCACCGGATCCACAGTATCGACGATTTAGGAGCTCGCCTCAGCCAAATTATCGACGGTTGAGAAACACAACAACTTTCCTGGCATCGCAGCCCCAAGAATGCTGCGTCATTTGTGGAGATCGTCAGCATAACATTTTTCAGTGTCGGACTTTTAAGAGTTTGTCTGTTTCAGAACGGTTTTCGGAAGTGAAAGAACGTCGCTTGTGTTTTAAGTGTTTGCAACCTGGACATTTTGCCATAATTTGTACTAGAAGTCGCTGCCAAAAATGCCATCGAAATCACAACACACTCTTGCATTTTGAAAGTAATCGCCACTTTTCTCGGCCTCACTCACCATCTTACTCCTCCTCCGTTCCACCAACGCACAACAGACCCGATAATGCCAATCAGTTTGAAACGAACCAAAGTAGAGAAAGCACACAAACTCAGCGCACACCAAATCGAAGAACTCAGCAATCCACCAATTCGTACACGCTATTTTTTTTAAACTCAAAATTAAGTAGTTTTGGTTCAAAACAGCACTTCGGTGGCATCCCTCAACTTTGAGTTTGACTGGGCAATAGCAAAACTAAGTTCTGATAGGCATACTCAATACTAAGTTCGGCAGCCGAACTCGAATTTATCCTTTTTTTTCGAGGGTAGCTTATTTTCAGGGAATTAAAGGATGATTAAAATTTTTTGTACCCGGATGTTGCTGTTCCGGTACATTGCATTGCAATCACAGAGCGGTGGAAAGTTTTGACACTCCCGGTCAAAGAAAACTTCCGGATGTTAATTCCCACGGGAAGTAAACATCATCCGGAAGTTTCCGTACATTCCAAACCGCTCACCATATGATGACAATGACGGACAGAATTTTACGCTGACACGGTGAACATGCATTTCATTATAAGTTCCTTCATAGCCTTCCGGTAATTGTTCCGGAACGACAAAATGTTGCGACTTGTTCGTTGTTTGCTTTTCCGGTTCGAACTGAACTCGCTAAGTGTTTTCAGTCCAACAAAGAGAGTTCAATTTTTAGTTCATAAGGTCGAACTCAGCTTTGATCCCTCGCCGAAGGGAAAAAAAGGGATCAATTTTGAGTTCGCAGTTCGAACTCCTTTTTGATCCATCGCAAGGAAGAAAAATGGTACTTAACTTTAAGTTCATAGAATCGAACTATGTTTTGAACCTCGGTCATACTTAATTTTGAGTTAAAAAAAAAGAGCGTGTACCCAGTTGTTCAAGCACCCGACCCACAAAATGACCCACAGTACACCACAGATAACCATTCGCACACTTTGGATTCAGTTAGTAACCCATACAGAGTATGAGTTTGTCAGTTTTTGTTGTCGACTGCTATCATTCGCGTTGAAAATCGGTTTCGAAATCACACGATTGCAAGAACAATGCAAATGTGTTCACAGTTTTGCTACGCCTCTAGTAGTATTGCAAGCAACTAAATCTCCAGAAATGTTGAGATCACACGGAACAGGTTATGTCTCGGTTGATACGTAGCTTGCTCTCTTGCGTCCGTGAGATTGTGTCTGAACAAATGTCGGAAAATCGGTCAGCAAACTGTCAGTAAATCATTCGGTTATTTATTCAGAAAAACATTCAGATCCCAAAGCGGAAACTTGTCAGAACTACATTCAGAAACTCATTCAGAAATCCATTCAGAAAAACATTTGGAACTTTATCGGAATTCGGTCAGAAATCTATTCAGTACAACAGTCAGAATCTATGTCAGTTTTTATGTCAGATAATCAGTCAGTCGGACAAGGGTCCTGAAGTAACTCGCATCACTCGGCCATTTTTGGAATTTCTTCAGCTCATTTTGAAGATTTGCGAGTAGAACAAATTTGTCAAAGACCAACTCACATTGGTCCAAATTTAAGATCGCTTCGTATTTTGCAACAGTTCATCGTGCTGAAGTCGGACAACACAATTTTAAATCTATTCGTAGATTTGCTGTACCGTGTCGCACCTCAATCGGCGTTTGTCGAACGGCGAATTGACGGTAGACCCAGTTGGTCAGAATGACTAAAAATGTCCTCCATTCTATGCCTCCGTCTTCATCGATAATCTATCAGTGCAGACGTCGAGAAGAACCATCAGCACACAACACATTCTACGAAAAAACGGTGCCACTCGCGGTCTGAAATCGACGAAAGGGAAAGCGTTGGAAAAGGTCGAAAGCAGACAATAGGTGATATGAATAAGAAAATAGCAATTGCTTCGATAGCTTTTACTTAGCTCGAACTTTAGAATGGCAAAATTTGAAAGGATTTGCTCAACTAGATATGAAAAAACAGAGTAGAACATTTAATTTCAACCAGCTCCGGATAAAAAATGTGCATGCCATTAGGAGTATTGACTCACAAAACTGCTCGAAAATAGCAAAAGCAATTACTAGAGCTTTATTCATATCAGCCAATGTCATAGATGACAATGTAACGGTTGTTGGATCTAATCCTGAGCTCAAAGTTTTTGGTTGAATGGTTTACTTTTTGAAAAGTCTGCGAGCAATATATCGGTAATAGTTAACACGAAAAACAGAATATTTGACCGAGACATCTAAATAACCTTCCCACTTCTCATCCGCGATAGCAATTATGTCGACAACATATGTCAGTTGATCAAGAATGATCGTTTCAGATGAAATAAGTTGAAAATTGAAACATGTCAGAGTTTCATAAGTCAGTAATTTGTCAGAAAGTTTATGGTCAGAATTCGCATTTGGCGAAATGTGTCAGTTTTTGTCAGAGTGTTTGTCAGAAAACGATTTGTCAGAGATCATTATGTCTGAAAAACCATTGTCAGAATCCGCATTTATCGGAAACGTTAGTCTATGTATGTCTGTTTACGTCAGAATATGTTTGTCAGAACTTTAAAATTGGTAAAAGGATGTATGTGCTGTACAGTTTTCAAAACACCTGCTAAAGTCCGTTCGAACGATTATTCTATTTCATGACCCCAACCGCATGTACAATCGAGGCCTTCAATAACCCACCACCGAGAACTTCCGGTCCGGCCCAGCACCACAAGTCCGGTTTGGGCAAGCGCACACTTCGGAATTCTCGCACCCCAAAACAGCAACGCATTTCGTTCACATCACTGCTTCATAAAGTTGGAAATCAGCACACAAGTTCATCTGGTTACGAAAGAAGGTCCCCGGTCAATCCCTAACATCAGCTCAGAAGGCGGTCAGGAGGTCATCGTTCATCACCCAAGGCAATCATCACCCTACATCGGTTCCGGAAACACTAAATCAACAAGTTCTCATCAGTTGATTATTCATTCATATATTCATCAATTTAGATCAGCTATCAACTTCTGGTCGAAGTTCGACAGGTTGATACTTTGATCGCATAATCGAGAAAAACACAACCCCTGGTCGAAGGTCGACGGGTTAAACTTCGGCGTTGGTCATCGAAACGAGCAATGGTCCACGTTTGCTTCATCCATCGTATCAACCTCTGGTCGAATGTCGACAGGTTGGTACACAGATCCCCGGTCGTTGGAAGCAACAGAAAACATCAGCCTCTGGTCGAAGATCGACAGGCTGTACAATTGGCCAAATACACACATTGTATGCTCCACCCAACGCTCGAAAGGTTCAACGACGGTCTTCGGTTTCCGCTTCCGGCCATGAAAACATCCACCAATCAAACAGTCATTATCAACGCCTACAAAAAATAAGCAAAATAGAATCAAAATTCAAAACTTTTCGCACGTTTCAAAATATACTTACAACAACAATCGACACGGCCTATGTTTTTTCGTTGCTGTTTGCCAGCCAGCAAAGTTCGTCACCAGCGAGAAAAATAAACCACCACCCAGCGGAGGGCACTCATCGACACTGGCCAAGCAGTACAGCAGCACCTGAGCATGCCAATTAAAAAATATCCATCAACTGCTCCGTTTACGTTTTTATAATGTGCGACCTACCTGCAGAATTCGGATGATTTTATGGGAAAACATTTTGATTATAATTTTCGCACAGCAAAATTTCTCGAAATCAAACAGCAAAGGTTCCGACAACATCGGAGAAAATAAGTCCATCATCCAATGAAGGGTACCCGTCGACACCGACAGCAACAGCACCTGAGCACGTAGAATGAAAAGGTCCATTAGCTGCAGCTCGAATGTTATTATATGTGCACTTACCTTCGAAACTGGGATGATTTTTTTTTCGGAAAAACTTGGAAAATCATGTATTTCGAACTGCAATCTGCCAAACTTCTCGGAACCAACCTGTACCACATTGAAGCAAGCAAGAACCACGATAAAATATGTTTGTTTTGATTCATCGCCACTCACCCAACAGCTTACGAGAAGAGAGAGCATGCAACTTGGTCGAAGAGATTTCAGTGTCTCAAGCAGCCTTTACACGGGCAAACTTTTTGTCATCGAAATGTTTTTTGAAAATTGTGTATAGTGAAGTTTTATGTTGTATTGTATAACGTTAGTTGATAAGCATACATAATTGTTAGCACTTAAGTTTCGTTGATTGTAATGTTTTGTTTCGAAACCCGTATGGTTTCAAGGGGGCCGGCATGTTGTGAAACGTCATAAATTAGTAGCTATAATACAAAAGCCACCCTAGCGACTGATCATAAAAGTGAGTTCTCTCTCGAGAACTCACTCTCTATTCCACTCACGATTTGTTTACCCAGCATAAGAGAAATAAAAATCAGTTCGCAGCAACCTCCGTACAAGCAACATCTCGGCTACAATTATTTCCCCCCGGTTGGCTCGGTATTTTAAGATAGTTGGGAATAAAGTTTAAATAATCCCAAACTCGGTCGGTGTAGTTTATTACGGAAGAAAATCATACGCAGTGATCAATATCACAGTTACGGACTTGGACACAATTGGGTAGCCTTAATAGCACCCACAGTGAAAGTGAACTGTTGCACTAAGTTAAGTGCTAGTGATTGAAGTGTTCCCCGGTCGGCCCAACTAGTTGTATTATACGTCCACTAGAAGTTTCTTGCTATTGTTGGGACGATCCGGAACAGTATGAATTTGTGAGCTGATGGCTGAACAAGAACTCGGATTCAAATTCAATTTGCTCTAGAATAAAAGCTATTAAGTTAATGTGTAGCTAGCTGTAGATACTAATACCATTTCAATACTCCAACCTATTTTCAAACATCTGACGAAGAAAATGCATTCTCAACTGGCCCAGATCAACTTATGTTCTACTAATAAATGCACGGTACCATTATCGGACATTGTCACTTTTCCGGAAATTGAAACCACGATTCTAGTGAAAAAAAACGCTAATTGAATCCAGCTAAATTGAAAAATCTACCATCAAATATTGAAACAAGCGGTTGCCGTCGTGCATAACAGCTGACGCGCGCAAACCGTCTGATGTGCAAATAAATGCATCAAATTTGTGTGCATCGCTCCCCGGGCCGACGAACGTAAATTCGCGTAAACGATACCTACGTTCATATCTAGCCTATAGTCCCTACTATCCATGTGAGGGATCCTTTTTGGCGAAACCACTCACAGAGCAACGTCCAACTTTTATGTTTTCGGTCTTCGATTTGATAATCAGAAAAAAAGACCGTTGAACACCCACAAACTTTCCCCTACCGTCTGCCATTCTCATACGAAAAATTCGGAGAAAAATCGACGCGGAAGTAGCAACATCACCCCGAAAACCCACCCTTACCCTTCCTCAAATCTTCCAACATCAACCGAGAACCGTGCAGAACTGGCAGCAGGAGCATCAGGATTGACAGGACATGGATTGGAACATCCGCCACTCCTCCTGCACTAGTGCAAACAAATTTTCGGATATGTGTACCTACTAGAGATCCACCTACACCAATCGCTACCCGGCGACGAATCGAATTAATTAAATTTTAAACTGTCGACTATTTGTTTTAGGGTTTGCCGATTCCTAGGCGATGCATTCGGCATGTGCGGGGGAGTGTGGTGAGCTTCAAAATTATGATCCTGATGATGACGTAATGTCTAGGTCGTGAAAAAACAACAACAAAGCTGAACATTGCCGCGGATGTTTGTTTGGGGCTGCAGCTCAACCTGTGCAACTGAGCAGTTTCGGTCCCAACTCGAGACTGACAACAAATCGTTTCGGGTGGTTGTAGAGAGCGGACAATATGAACTTTTTCATCTTTTTTCTCGCGCTCCCGGAAAATGAGCAATGGTTATTTGAGAAGTAGGGCGAAATTTTCTCGAGGCGAATCTCAAAGAATTTAAACGCACGCGTATGAGACACGGGATGTTTGTCGAATGAGGCCAGAATGAGAAGAAGGTGGATTCTGTAATTTTCTCACTCTTCCATGAACCAGGTTTTGTGCTGATAACGTATGTGGACCAGAATAATGAACACGTAAAGACAAAATTCATGAGAAATGAATGACAGTTTTAAACGATATGATTTGAAAAAGTCCATCATAATTGGCATATGAAAAAGATAGAAGATTTTGGTTCCATGACTTTGGCATGATTTGCCTAGTAGACTGGCCCATATACAAAAAAATCCATATATTCCACGCGGCACCCCCTAGGTTGGTGCATTTAGGTGAAAAAATGACTTTCTGAAAGTTTCAGGGCATTTGGAAGAAGCACGAGCTGGCGCAAAGGGCTTGAAATTTGAATGGAGATTTTTGGCAAAATGTATGAAAAATCGGCATACTTTCACTCTTTGTGTTCTAAAATATGTTTCCAGTATGCTAGAAAGGTCAGAATTTCAGGAATTGTAGTTCAAACAATGACAAACAAGTTTGTAGAAGATTGTGATGCGATACGAGTTGACTGTGATGAGTAATCCGCAATTGAATGTGTGATTTTTTTCGCATTTCATCGATATATCGTGAACAGTGTACAGGTGGATTATTAGTACTAACTTGATCGCATTGTCACACAATGAGAGTAACAGATAGAAAGTTTGTGTCTTGGGCAAAGTTGTAGCTTATTTTATAACAAATATCTTTGCAAAAAATTGAAAGAAAGGTTTGAAAAACTATAAACGACGACGCGATCAAGTTAGTGCGATTATTAGCCCATACCCCGTTCACGATACATCAATAAAATGCGAAAAAAAATCACACATTCAATTGCGGATAACTCATCACAGTCAACTCGTATCGTGTCACAATTTTCTACAAACTTGTTTGTCATTGTTTGAACTACAATTTCTTAAATTCTGAGCTTTCTAGCATACTGGAAACATATTTTAGAACACAAAGAGTGAAAGTATGTCGATTTTTCATACATTTTGTCAAAAATCTCCATACAAATTTCAAGTCCTTTGCGCCAGCTCGTGCTTATTCCAAATGCCCTGAAACTTTCAGAAAGTCATTTTTTCACCTGAATACACCAATCTAGGGGGTGCCGCGTTGAAAACAATGTTGTAAAAATCATCCCATACAAATTTGGGCCAGTCTAGTACCTAGTCTACAATAGGGCGACAGATGAACTTATCTGGTTTTTTGAATTTTGATTTTGAAATTATGTGAAATATGAACAAAAGTAAACGCGCTTTTTTTTTAAATATGTATTCGTACCAATTCATCATTACATTTATATAACATTATTACATTAAATTAGGTGTTCAGTTCAATATTGAACTGTCGAGAGCCCTATAGTTTACTAATCACTAAAATTTATTTATTCGACTTAAATTTGCTGAGCACAATCAAATATTTTTTTGTAGGAGAACATCCTATAATATCAAATATATTTTAAACTTACAACTAAAACCTAAAACTAACCTGAAACTGAACTAATTGTAGAGAGAACGAATCTCTGCGATGGAAGACTGCATCGATTTGCCTCTGAAGTTGGAGATGGTTTTGTTGGCCATCTCTTCGATAGATTCCATGCCCGCAATCCGATGAGGATCTTCGGTGCTGTGCCAAGGTGGAAGCCGCAAAATCATGTTCAGAACCTTGTTCCGAGTTCTCTGGATGGCTTTCTTCCTCGTCGCGCAGCAGCTAGACCAAATCTGAACTGCATACATTATCGCTGGTCGGAACACTTGCTTATAAATAAGCATCTTATTCTTCAGGCAAAGTCGGGATTTCCTGTTGATGAGAGAATAAAGAGATTTAGTGTATTTGTTACATTTAGATTGAATATCTTCAATGTGATTTTTAAAAGTAAGATTCCGATCAAGTGTAAGTCCCAAGTACTTCACGTGATCAGACCATTCTAATGAAACCCCATTAAAAGTTATGGAATGATTTTCATAAGGTTTTAAAAATTGAGCTCTTGGCTTATGGGGAAATTAAATAAGTTGAGTTTTGGAAGCGTTAGGAGAAATTTTCCACATTTTCAAGTAATTCAAAAAAGAATTTAAATTCTGTAGCAATCTACTGCGTACCACCCGTAAATTTCGACGTTTGGCTGAAAGCAAAGTATCATCAGCATATAATCTTCTACCTTTTCCTTCTGGTACATCAGGAAGATCAGAAGTAAAAATATTGTATAAAATTGGCCCAAGTATACTACCCTGAGGGACACCAGCTCTAATGGGGTGTCCTTTCAGAGCATGAATTTTGATACCTTACTTGTAAGGTTCGGCTAGTCAAATAATTTTGAATAATTTTGGTGAGATATACAGGAAAATCAAATCGAGCTAATTTAGCTACTAAACCTTTGTGCCAAACACTGTCAAAAGCTTTTTCAATATCAAGAAGAGCAACACCAGTTGAATAACCTTCAGATTTGCTAGCGTTAATCATATTAGTTACACTCAAAAGTTGATGTGTAGTAGAATGTCCATGACGAAAACCAAATTGTTCATCAGGGAAGATAGAATTCTGATTAATGTGGATCATCATTCTATTCAAAATAACTCTCTCAAATAGTTTACTTAAAGAAGGAAGCAAACTAATTGGTCGATAACTTGAAGGCTCTGAAGCACTTTTTCCAGGATTCAAAATTGGAGTTACTTTGGCATTTTTCCATTTATTGGGAAAATAAGCCAAGTGAAAACATTTATTGAAGATTTTAACTAAAAAATTTAAAGTGCTTTCAGGCAACTTTTTAATAAGAATATAGAAAATCCCATCTTCCCAGGGGCTTTCATATTTTTAAATGTTTTGAAAATCAATTTATGTTCATCAATATTTGTCTCACAAGAACTTTCAAATACATTTTGTTTAGAAAGAATATCATCAAATTCAAGGGAAATTTGAGCATCAATTGGACTTACAACGTTTAAATTAAAATCATGAGCAGACTCAAATTGTTGGGCCAATTTTTGAGCATTTTCTGCATTAGTTAAAAGAAGTTTATCCCTGTCTTTCAAAGTAGGAATGGGCTTCTGGGGCTTTTTCAGAATTTAAGTTAATTTTCAAAATGGCTTTGAGTAGGGTTTTATGTCCTCTACTGCTTTGGCAAAATTTTCATTACGAATGAAATTTAAACGACGTTTTATCTCTTTTTGAAGGTCGCAATAAATAAATTTCAAATAAGGATCCGTAGTACGTTGATATTGGCGTTGACGAATGTTTTTCATTCGTATCAAAAACTGAAGATCATCATCGCTCAAAGGTTGATTAAATTTATGTTTAACTTTAGGTATTGAAACGGCTTTAGCATTGACTATTGAAGTTGTCAAATTTTCTACAGCCAAATCAATATCTTCTATTGAATTCAGTGGAACGTTTACATCCAAATTACGTTCAACAAAATTCTTATATCGCTCCCAGTCAGCTTTTTGAAAGTTAAAAGTAGGTTTTAAAGGGTTTTCAATGGGACTTTGGAATAAAGAAAAAGTTACTGGAAGGTGGTCTGAATCGAGGTCCGCATGAGTAACTAATTGACTACAATGCTCGCCTAAGTCCGTTAGATCCAAATCAATTGTGGAAGGATTTCTAATCGAAGAGAAACAAGTATGCCCATTAGGATATTCAACAGTATAATAACCTGAAGAGTAGTCATTAAATAAAATATTCCCATTTGAATTTGATGAAATATTATTCCAAGATCGGTGTTTTGCATTAAAGTCACCAATAATAAAAAAAAATTAGATTTATTTCTGGTGAGTTTTTGTAAATCTCCCTTCAAAAAATTATTCTGTTCATCGCTGCATTGAAAAGGCAAATATGCGGCAACAATTATAATTTTCCCCATAGAAGTTTCTAATTCAATACCAATTGTTTCTAAGACTTTTGTATTGAAATAAGGAATTACAGAATATCTCTTTTTAACTCTTCATAAGGCACAAGAAAACGTTTGAAGCTTTGAATGTGTACTAAAACAACAAAATATTGGTGGCCCAAAATACCCCATTTTACGAGGCCCATGATTCTCCACAAGCTATGATTTGCAGATTGGTTGCCATTAAGTCATAATTCATGAAAAATTTCATTGTCCTTTAAAAAAGCGAGACAAAACTAAGTTCTTAAGCATGGAAGCATATTTTTGTTATAGGTTTCCCACCGATGCAATTTGCGGGTGCCTGTTTAATTATGTAAAGAAGTTTTTTCAAGCTATTTTAGTTAAATAAAAGAAGCATATGATGCGTACACAAGTAAACAACAGATAGAAACATTCGCTGACGCAGAGTGACGACGATGACAGTTTGATTGAGATTATTTAACTCAACACACATCCGAGATATTCAAGGTGGTCTACGATTCCCCATGACCCACGTAACCTCACTCTCTCTACTTTTTCTTGAAAATGGTATTATACCTTTATTTATTTTGAACAAAAATTATGCAAAATTATTTTAAATTAGAAATATAAATTATTCAACCTTCCAAGGCCGTTCGCTAAATATCCGTTTTGGCGAAATTTGAGTTTGATTTCGTTCTCCTGGCTGTAAATGTTAACCGATTTTGATGATATTATATTCATTGTGTAGGTAATTTATTCTAATTACTCAACAAAACAAAGTCGATATGTATTACCAGGTTATCAAAAACTGGTTCAGAAAGAAAAAAGTCCAAAATATCAATTTTATTTTTAAAATACTTCTGACAGCTTTTCTGCATTTAAGTGTTTCATTGATGTTTGAAATCGTCAAGAATCCATCTATCTGACATTGTATAGATATATTGGAGTCCATTGAAAGTTTCTAAGATCTTCTGTCTCACATCTTCTGGTAGAAAAAAATGTTACCTTATAAAAACGATATTCAATTTTTGCTTTGCTTAGCTGTATTTCATTTCCCAATGAACCGATTTTCAAAATTCATATTTTAATTTTTTGTCGTTAGTTTCATCATTATTGTCATAAAACATACTTCGTCTGTCTAAATTACCAGTTCTTCAGTATATTGATGATGAATGATGTTAAAGATGTTTGAAATGTGCGCTTCGGGTCATATTGATCCGAACAGCTTTGGAGGGTTTACAAAGCAACGTTTAAATGAATTTTTTTTATTTCCTCTTGAAACCATTAAAATAAGAAATTTAGATAAAGTAAAAAACAGAAATTATTAAAGTTGAATTATTGTTAAAATTTGGGACAAAATGATGAAAAAGTCCAAGTGTAAATGAAAGTTATTTCCAGAACATTTTTGCCAAGCGGGTTGGAATACTCTTTTTTTTATTTTTATAAAAAACAACTCAATATTTTTCATTGTTACTTGTTCCAAAATAATTTTTGAAACTCTCAATGGATTAAACAATATATTTCTTAAGCCTTCTTAACATTTTAAGACTCGGTTTATTGGCCGCTGAAGACATTGTAGGGAACTTTTAAATTTATAAATTTATACACCTCCCATAACTATTTTTGGTAGAACTTTGGCGACGACTTTTAGCATGAAAACACGGACACTAATTGGAACTTGGAACGTTTTAACCGTTGCCCATCAAGGCAAGCTTGCACAACTTGCTAGAGAAGCTAGCCGCCTCAAGATTGAAATTCTGGGACTGAGCAAAGTCCGTAGGCTTAACGCTGGAGAACACAAGACTCAGTGCGGGCAAGTACTGCTTTACTCTGGCATACGAGGAAAACATGCTACTCGGGAACGAGGAGTTGGTTTTCTGTTAAGCCCGCAGGCCTACGCGGCCCTCATTAGATGGGAACCGATAAACGAAAGAATATTCGTAGCCATATTTAGAACACGGGTTAGAAACCTTACAATGGTCCAGTGTTATGCGCCAACTGACGTTGCCGATTTGCAGGAGAAAGAGCAGTTTTACAGTCAATTGAACAGCGTGGTTGAGAACATTCCGAAGGGTGACATTCAAATCCACTTAGGTGACTTCAACGCTCCGAAAAACAAGACAGATGAGCGAAATTGGAGAGCGGTTTGTAGAGTTTTATGGCAAGAACAACATGGTGATCGGTAGATCGCTCTTCTCCCATCGACCAACATATAAGGTCACTTGGGTATCCCGAGATGGCCGAACAGAAAATCAAATTGACCACATCTGCATCAGCCGAAAATGGAGAAGGAACCTTCTTGATGTCCGCAACAAACGAAGCGCAGACATTGCATCTGACCATCACCACGTTCTTGGCGAGATACGACTGAGAGTTGCGCGTGTCCAACGGCGCGAGGAGAAAGTCGGGTGTCGATACGACGTCCGCCGGTTGGAGAATCCAGAGGTGAAAAGGGCATACGTTGAACAGCTAGAATCTCGAGCCTCGTAATTGTCGACAGACGGAACAGCCGAAGAGCTGTGGTGTGGAATCAAGATCACGACGAGCCATGCTAATCTCGGTAAAGTTTGTGGAAGAAGAAGTGAATGGATGTCGGATGAAACTTGGAGGATGGTCGATGATCGGAGAAAGGCGAAATTGAGCAGGCATGTACCGGGTCAGCCAAAGCAGTCGCCCGCTTACAATATGCGGAGCTGGAAAAGGCAGTTAAACGAGCTTGTAGATGAGACAAGAGAGCCTGGACAAACTCCATAGCCGAGGAGATATCCGATTACTTTATGACATTTCTCGCCGCCTCAGTGGTGCAAGGACTAATGCAAAAATGCCGCTGAAAAACCGAGCAGGTCAGTTATTGACCGATCGAACAGATCAGCTCAAACGATGGACTGAGCACTTCGAACAACTCTTTCGAGTCACGAATAGCGATGGCCAACAGAACCCGCAACTCGAAGCGCCAACAGTAAGTCGCGTAAATGGCGTCAACTCGGAAGCGCCTTCGTTGGCTGAAATAGAAGCGGCAATCAATAACATGAAATCCAACAAAGCACCTGGGATCGATTGCATCCCTGCTGAAATGCTGAAAGCCGACCTTGCCCTATCAGCACAAATGTTGCACCGTCTTTTCGCTGACATCTGGGATACTGCAACATTCTCGGTCGACTGGATGCAGGGTATCCTCGTAAAGGTCCCGAAGAAAGGAGACATGACAGATTGCGGTAACTGGCGAGGCATAACGTTGATCTGTACAACCCTCAAAATACTCTGCAAGGTGATCCTGAACAGGATCCAGGAGAAAATCGACGCTACACTCCGACGGCAACAAGCTGGATTCCGATCCGAACGATCATGTGTGGACCACATCACAACGCTACGAATCATACTGGAACAAATTAACGAATTCTAAGACTCTCTTCTGCTGGTGTTCGTTGATTTCGAAAAAGCATTCGACCGACTTAACCATGAAAACATCTGGGCGGCTCTAAGGCGACGAGGGGTCCCAGAGAAACTAGTCCATCTCATCGAAGCACAATACGAGGCATTTTCGTGCAAGGTGGTGTCTTGTCCGAACCTATCCCGGTAACTGCTGGAGTGAGACAAGGATGTATCTTAAGGACTGTATCGTTATTTATGAATACAACTTTAAGCCTCTCTGTGAAAAAGACTATAAAGTGTTTAGACAGCTGTTCAGTGATCGCGTGTTATAAACATAGTTAACAAACAGAATATTTCGAAAAAAGTTGAGTTTTGTATCCCGGCGCAGCAATGAAGGGACATTCGGAAGAAAAACGGAAAACGATTGTGACCAAATACTGTTCGGAGCCCCGTGGCCGAAAAGTTGGTGCATCCAAGCCGGCTTTGATCAAAAAAATATGCCAGCAGTTTGAAAGAAAACGGAATATGTCAGTTCGATATTGTGCAAGAAAGTGTGGGACATCAATCGGAATTGTGCAACGTACCAAGGTACGTAACTCGTTGAAGACCTAAAAGAAGCAGAAATGTCCGAAACGCAGCAAAATTCAGGAGAAATCCGCGAAAACTCGAGCTCGAAAGTTGTACTATGAGGTTTTGAGCAAGAAGAATTTGTGCATTATCATGGATGATGAAACATATGTGAAAATGGACGACAAAACTCTTCCAGGTGCACAATTCTACACTGTGCCTCAAGCAACGGATGTCCCAAACCCAGAGAAGTCAATTTTTTGTGAAAAATTTGGCAAGAAGGTGCTGGTTTGGCAAGGAATTTGTCAATGTGGTATGAAGTCATCACCTTTTTTTCACTTTCGGGAACATGAATGCCGAAATATATCGGACTGAATTTCTTCAAAAGCGTAAGTGGAGATGGATTGGGCACACGCTGCGAACAGATGTGAACGAGATTTGCAGAGAGGTGCTTGATTGAAATCCAAAAGGACATCCAAGGCAGACCCAGAAGCTCGTGGCAGCGAAGCCTAGCCGCCGAAATTCGAACTGTCGACGAGACTCTTGATTAAGACCAAGTGAAGACGCTGGCTTCGGATCGTCGACAGTGGAGGTCTCTTAGTACGGCCCTTTGCACCAGAGGATCGACGCGGGAACATTAAGTAAGTAAATAAGCTGGTTGGCAAGGTTGCTAATTACAAGTGCGAAAATTTCAGATTTCAATTGCATTGACAATATTTGATGTGTTTGCGTGTTTTCAAGCAAAAACTGTTTGAAACTGCCAACACGCAAAACATATATTAACATTATTTTAGCTTATAATGTCTTTCAAACTACAAAAAGTAGATTCTTAGAGTACTCAACATCGTTGGAAAATTGTTTGATTCGATGAATTGATCAAAATTTTAATGAGCAACAGGATACTGGATTCATTGAGTTCCAAATATTACTCGGGTTAAGCCCTACAATTTGTATTAGAAAACTAGATTATTTGGTCAATTTCTGTTTAAATCATCACTGATAGAAAAAAATTTGTATGAAATTCGTAAAATCATGTGCAGGAACAAATCGGAGATGAAAATTTTGTAATAAAATATAAATTTAACACTAAACTGCCCTGAAAAAAGCTGGATATACTCCCAAACAGTAATTATTGACATTTCAAAATGTTTTTGTAATTCATCTTTATTAAAAGAACGTTTGGAAGACAGTTTACTGGTGAATGAACTGCAAAACAGAGCAAACACTACAACTTTCTGAAAATTCTACCTTAAAAAAACCGGAAACGCATGAATTATCATTTTTTATTGATGACGTCCTTAAACATTATTAAAATTGGGGTTTCATCATAAATTTAGTAAATAATACAACTTGCAGTTGTTTCGTTCAGGTGAAAAATGGCTTCCATACATAATTCGATATTGTGGACAGAATAATCCCCGATTTTCATGAGATTCATTAAAACATCTTTTCCAAACTAACCTACCTTAACTTTATGGATGAAATGGATGTTTTGAATAATGTATATCGTCAATTTAATGATGTTTTTAAAATAATTGCAGTTGTATTGTCCAATACTGTCTATTGCTTACATTCAATTATTTGAGTAATCGACCGCTTTTGCCCGATTAGTCAGTTCTTGTTTCTGATTAAGTTTCTTGACAGGAAAGAAACAATTATAGCATATGATTTTGATGAGGTTAAATTTCTACCATACCAATTTGAGCCACTCTAATACGTAGCGCATGCAATTTGCGGTTCAAGGCCGGCACGATGCATTCGTCAATTAATTGCCTTTTCTGTCTTGACCAGTTCAACATTGCAGCATTCTTTGCCAAAAACCGGTTGCATTTCGGGAGGACCGTTGTTGCTTGATCGTTAACCGGAATGCTTTCATTCTTTTCGCGCATTCTATTTTGAGACAGGTTTTTTTTGGAAGAATTTGCCAACGGAAAAAACAACATGTCTGCATCTTATGTTGAGGTCAACGAACCTTGGTCAACCAGCAGTGAGTTTTTGTTAATGATTGTATTGATGATTTTCTTGTTTAATTAACTTATTTTTATATACTCAAGTTCTAAATTATGGGTTTTTAATTGCTAAAATACAGTTTTCAGAAGCTGCTGTTATTTGTTTTTAAAATAGTTTAAAGGTTTATGTAGTGGCATGAGGCTTTGAACATTTTGAAATCTCAGCGAATTTTAATTGCATTAAAGGTTGACCCGAACTTACGATTCGCCACTGACAACACATTTCTTACGTTTGACTTTTCTTTTTCTTGCGAATCCTGGTTATTTCGGTGATGTGAACAATTGAAGAGAAAAATTAAAACGGAAAGTTGAATTGAAACCGGAGTGATAAGGCTCCCGAAAAAGAACCGTTCACGCAGATGTAGCAGATAAATATTATTGGTTCAAGACTCATGGTCTTCAAACCGGTTGGAGTTTGATTTTAAAGGGATCAATGTTTTTCTGTTTCTTTTCATTATCACATAAACCTTCTCACGCCGTTTGCCAAATTTTAAAACCATTATTTTGCGATCCTTAGACTCAGCCGTCTTAAGAGCTAGAGAGCTGAAATTTGGCATGAATGCTCATTAGGACCAGGAATGATGAAAAATTTCAGGAAGATCTGACCATGGGGAGGGGTTGCTTTAGTCTCAAACGTGAATAAAATTTTGAAGTATTTTGCCCGGAAGGAACGAAAAATACTGGTTTTTCATCAA